>NC_045442.1:13817377-13933735 GCF_002776525.5 Piliocolobus tephrosceles | reverse complement strand
TCTTTCTTTCTTTCTTTCTTTCTTTCTTTCTTTCTTTCTTTCTTTCTCTCTCTCTCTCTCTCTCTCTTCCTTTCTCTCTCTCCCTCTCTCTCTCTTTCTCTCTCTCTCTCTCTCCTTTCTCTCTTTCTCTCTCTCCTTTCCCTTTCCTTCTGTGTCTCTCATTCTTGTTGCCCAGGCTGGACTGCAGTGGAGTGATCATGGCTCACTGCAGCCTTGACCTCCCTGGGTTCGGGTGATCTTTCCACTCTCAGCCTCCTGAGCAGCTGAAACTACAGGATTGCTCCATCATGCTTGGCTAATTTTTAAATTTTTTTTGTAGAGACAGAGTTTCCCTATGTTGCCCAGGCTGGTCTCCTGGGCTGAAGCAGTCCTGCCTTGGCCTCCCAAAGTGCTGGGATTACAAGCGTGGGCCACCATGCCCAGCCTCAAATAGAATAGAACTCAGGTTTTTAACCCAAAGCCCATGGGGTTTCTTTTTTACTTTCTAGATTTGGAATTCTTTAAAATTAAAAGACAGGTACAGAGTCATTGGGAAAAAAAAAGTTGGACGTCATAGAAGACTGAGTCATGGATTGATAACTGCTGGGTCTAGGTGATGGGTGGATTTGGTTTGATTATATTGCTCTCTCTACTTTTATGTATGTTTGAAGATGTCTAAAAGGGAAGTTTTAAAAAAATCCTATTGGCCAGTTGCAAGCCTGGGACACATTGTTTGAATGTTTTTTAGTTTTTCAACTGTAGGTTGGAAATGGAATCTATTAGCAGGGTGTAGTGGTAATAAAAATAGACACAAGGCCGGGCGCGGTGGCTCACGCCTATAATCCCAGCTCTTTGGGAGGCCGAGGCGGGCGGATCACAAGGTCAGGAGATCGAGACCATCCTGGCTAACATGATGAAACCCCGACTCTACTAAAAAATACAAACAATTAGCTGGGTGTGGTGGCAGGCGCCTGTAGTCCCAGCTACTCGGGGAGGCTGAGGCAGGAGAATGACGTGAACCCTGGAGGCGGAGCTTGCAGTGAGCCAAGATCGTGCTACTGCACTCCACACTGGGAGAGCGAGTGACACTCCATCTCAAAAAAAAAAAAAAAAAAAAAAAAAAAGACATAAATTGCCTTGTGATACTTACAGTAGATGTTCAATAAACATTTTAAGAATAACATCATGAATTATACAAATTGTTAATCCTCATAGCCATTCTCTGAAGTAGGCAGTTTTATCCCAGTTTTCATATGAGAAAACAGAATTGGAGCAGCTAAGTATTATGCTTTGAAGTGTACAAGAAGTAAATGATGGAGCTAAAACTTGAGTCCAAGTTCTGACCTCATAGTCTAGGACATTTGAAGCCTCCTTGAAAAAGGAAGGCTACTATTGAGAAGGCTTTGTTTCTGTTACATTATATTTTCTCAGATTTAATCTTCATCATAACTGCAAGGCATATTGAATATCTGTAACCTTTTAAAAAGCACATAGATTTTTCACATTTTTGTATATGAGTAGTTAACGCTAAAAAATGTGTATTTTATTTTAAAATGTATTTGAATGTGTAAGTTGAGTTTAAGTATTGGCAATACCAGTGTTTTTGTGGGAAAAAAGATGCCTCTTGGTTTTCCAAGTGATTTTGTATGTGAAATAAAACCTGTGTTTGAAAGTTAAAAATTTTATATTTTTGGCACCATACCATTAGATGGTTTATTGGAAAGATATTCTATTTGATTATGTATATTGTGGTTTGGTTATTGAATTTATTAAAATCATAATTTGTAATGTTGATGTGAAATGAATCCAGAGCAAATCAGGGCAAGAAGATGTAAACTAGGAAGGGCCTTCGTGTGTGTGTGTGTGTGTGTGTGTGTGTGTGTGTGTGAGAGAGAGAGAGAGGTCTTTGAGTCATAAAGATTTATTATTTATTTATTTTTTAGAGACATGGTCTTGCTCTGTCATTCAGGCTGGAAGTACAGTGATGCAGTCATAGCTCACTGCAGCCTTGAACTCCTGGGCTGAAATGATCTTCTCCGCTCAGCCTCCTGAGTAGTTGAGACTACAGGCATGTACCACCATGCCCAGATAACTTTTGTATCTTTTGCAGGGATGAGGTTTTGCTGTGTTGCCCAGGCTGGTTTGAAACTTCTGGACTCAAGCGATCCACTCACCTCAGCTTTCCAGAATGCTGGGATTACAGGCATGAGCCACTGCACCTGGCCTTGGCTAATTTTTTTTTTTTTTTTTTACATTTTTTGAGATGGAGTCTCGCTCTGTCGCCCTGGCTGGAGTGCAGTGGCCGGATCTCAGCTCACTGCAAGCTCCGCCTCCCAGGTTTACGCCATTCTCCTGCCTCAGCCTCCCGAGTAGCTGGGACTACAGTTGCCCACCACCTCGCCCGGCTAGTTTTTTGGTTTTTTTTTTTAGTAGAGACAGGGTTTCACCATGTTAGCCAGGATGGTCTCGATCTCCTGACCTCGTGATCCACCCGTCTCGGCCTCCCAAAGTGCTGGGATACAGGCTTGAGCCACCACGCCTGGCCTAATTTTTAAAAACAATTTTTATAGGGCTGGAGTCTTGCTATGCTGGCCAGGCTGTTTTTGAACCCCTGGCCTTGAGTAATCATCCCTCCTCAGCCTCCCAAAGTGCTGGGATTACAGGGATGACCCACCATGCCTGGCCCAACTGTAAATTGTTCACTATAAGATAGAAATGGCCTGGCGCGGTGGCTCACGCCTGTAATCCTGGCACTTTGGGAGGCCAAGATCGCATGGTCAGGCGTTTGAGACCAGCCTGGCCAATAGGATGAAACCCCGTCTCTACTAAAAAACAAAAAAAAAAAAAACACAAAAAAAAAAACAAAAAAAAACTACAAAAATTAGCCAAGTGTGGTGGTGGGCGCCCGTAGTCCCAGCTACCCAAGAGGCTGAGGCGGGAGAATTGCTTAAATCCGGGAAGTGGAGGTTGCAGTGAGCCGAGATTGCGCCACTGCACTCCAGCCTCACAACGGCACGAGACTCCGTCTCAGAAAAGAAAAATAAATAAATAAGATAAAATAAGATAGAAATTATTCCTGTGAGGTTAAGAGACCTATTGTAAGAATTTCTTTTTATTCAACAAAATTTATTGACATTGAACCGTTGGTTATCTGTTATATGCTTTTTAGGAAGATTTACATGTTAGGTTTGTTGCCAAGCAGCTAACAGGTAATGTTTCACATAACCCCTACAAGATGCTTGGTAATGTCTATTCATGCCTGATTAATTTCCTAGCACATGGTGGGTCTTCAGTTAATGTTCAATGATAATAGGGAAATGGCCTATAAAAGCCTTAAAACTTTGAAGTAAATTTCCACCCTATTTTATAAGGAATTATGAAATGTTTCCAAACTTTTGCATTTATGAAACGCTTAAAGCATATCTCCAAAAGCACCATTTCTAAAATGAGAGTTGATCAATACTTGGGGAATAAATGGGGGAAATGAAGATATTACATATCCTTTTTATTTTTATTTACTTATTTTAAAAAATTTGTTTTTGAGGCAGAGTCTCACTGTTTCGCCCAGGCTGGAGTTCAGTGGTGCCATCTCGGCTCACTGCAACCTCTGCCTCCCGAGTTCAAGCGATTCTCATGCCTCAGCCCTCCGAGTAGCTGGGATTACATATGTGCACCACCATGCCTGGCTAATTTTTGTATTTTTAGTAGAGACAGAGTTTTGAAATGTTGGCCAGGCTGGTTTTGAGCTCCTGGCCTCATGTGATCTGCCCACCTGGGCCTCCCAAAGCGCTAGGATTATAGGTGTGAACCACTGTGCCCAGCCTGTATATCCTTTATAAAAATTCTTTTATATGGGAAATACATGGTGTTATTTTTCTATACTAAATTCCTGAAACACCATTTCAATAATTTTTGGTTGGGGGTCTAATTGGGGATTGTTTTTTTTTAATGGTGTAGTCTCATAAACTGAAAAATTGCTTTTGCACGCTGTCTTTCTTAGACTATTTTTCGTTTAATTAAAAGTCTCTTGTGAGAAGTAGAAATTTGGATTGGAAAGATTGGGTGTTTGCTTCTTTCTGTCTTGTATTTATTAAAGGTTTCTTTAGGTTGTTTTATCATTTTCCCTCTATTCTCAATATGTTTAGTTCTCTGTTCAGTCCTAGTGTACACACAAAGTAGTTGGAGAATTACCAACCCATACTCTTCTGAAAAATAAATTTAGTAACCAGAGTACAATAGTGCATACGGTTTTTTTTGTCTTTATCTTTACCAGATAGTTTTCTGAAGTTCCTTTGGTTAATTTTTTCTTCTCTATCTCCTACAGTTTAGTTCTATTCTTATTTATTTATTTATTTATTTATTTACTTTTTGAGACCGAGTCTCGCACTGTCACCCAGGCTGGAGTGCAGTGGCGCGATCTTGGCTCACTGCAAGCTCTACCTCCCGGGTTCACGCCATTCTTCTGCCTCAGCCTCCCGAGTAGCTGGGACTACAGGTGCCCGCCACCATGCCTGGCTAATTGTTTGTATTTTTTAGTAGAGATGGGGTTTCACCGTGTTAGCCAGGATGGTCTCGATCTCCTAACCTCATGATCCGCCTGCCTCAGCCTCCCAAAGTGCTAGGATTACAGGCGTGAGCCACCGTGCCCGGCCTAGTCTTAATTTTTAATAGAGTTGGGTTTGCAGTTTGAGGTTCTCCCACATTCTGGTTGATTTGAACTATTTATTTGAAGGGATATGTGAAACATTACCATTGTTCTAAGAGTCAGAATTCTACTCAGAGACCAGTCAGTCATTTGCCAGGGCATACTCAGAGAACTGTCATTTCCCCCTTATCTCTTTTATCCTATTCCCATCCCCTCTTCTTTCTACCCCATTTCCACCTACTCTGTGGAGATAACTAATCTCACTGACTTCTCTCTCCTCTTGTTTTTGTACAAATGCGTGGATACATATAGTTATGCATCACTTAATGAGAAATGCATTGTTGGGCAATTTCATCTAAACATAGAAATGGTACAGTAAAAATACTGTATAAAAGATATGGTGTAAAAGATAAGAATGATATACCTGTATTGGGTACTTAACTATGAATGGAACTTGTGGAACCAGAAGTTGCTCTGGATGAGTCAGTGAGTGAATGTGAAGGCCTAGGACATTATCGTACACTACCGTAGATTTTATGTACACCATACATGTAGGCGACACTGACGTTATTTTAAAATTTCTTCTTTCTTTTTTTTAAATTTTTTTTTTTTTTGGTTTTTATTTTTTTGTTTTATTTTTTATTTTTTATGAGATGGGATCTTTCCCTGTCACCCAAGCCGGAGTGCGGTGGCATGACCATGGCTCACTGCTGCGTCAACCTCCCAGGCTTAAGCGATCCTCCTACCTCAGCCTCCTGAGTAGCTGGGACTACAGGTGCGTGTCCCAACTCCTGGCTAATTTTTAAATTTTTTGTAGAAACGAGGTCTCCATATGTTATCCAGGCTGGTCTTGAAGTCCTGGGCTCAAGCAATCCTCCTACTTGGGCCTCTCAAAGTGCTGGAATTACAGGCATGAATGAGCCTCCATGCCCTGCCAAAATTTTTTTCTTTCTTCAATACTAAATTAACCTTAGCTTACTGTAACTTTTTTACTTTATAAACTCTTTAATGTTTTAAAACGTTTTGACTTTTCTGTAATAACAGGTTAAAACACAAACACATTGTACAACTGTGCAAAAACATTTTCTTTTTACCCTTATTTATAAATAGGAGTACACCTAAAATAATGATAAAAAGTATAGTATAGCAAATACATAAACCAGTAACAGTCATTTATTATCATTATCAAGTCTTATGTACATATGTAATTGTATGTTGTATACTTTTCTATCACTAGCAGTGCAGTAGGTTTATACCAGAATCACACACACACGTAATATGTCATGCTACATTATGATGTCACTAAGTGACAGGAATTTTTCAGCTCCATTATAATTTTAAGGGACCACTACTGCATATGTAGCCCATCATTGACTGAAACATCATTATGTGGTACGTGACTGTATGTATAGATATGTATCACCTCATATTTTCTTTCTTACATGAAGGGTAGTACACTCTAGGTATTCTTTTATGCTTTGATTTGATAATATATTTTATTGGCTGGGCACGGTGGCTCACTCCTATAATCCCAGCACTTTGGGAGGTTGGGATTGCTTGAGTCTGGCAGATTGCTTGAGCCCAGCAGTTTGAGACCAGCCTGGGCAACATGGCAAAACCCCATCTCTAAAAAAAGTACAAAAATTAGCTGGGCATGGTGGTGCATGCCTGTGGTCCCAGCTACTTTAGAGGCTGAGGTGGGAGGATTGCTTGAGCCCAGGAGGCAGAGGCTGCCATGAGCTGAGATTGCACCACTGCACTCTAGCCTGGGTGACAGAGTGAGATCCAGTATCAAAACCAAAACAAAAACATATATTTATTATGTTATTGTAACATAGCCTTATTATGTACAGTCGGCCCTGTGTATCCATTGAGTTCTCTATCTGTGGCTCTAACTAACCATGGATGGAAAATTTTTGGAAAAAAAAAAAAGGATGGTTACATCTGTACTGGACATGTATAGACATTTTTTCTTGTCATTATTCCTTAAACAATACAGTTTAAAAACTGTTTACCATAGCATTTAGATTATATCAGGTATTGTAAGCAATCTAGAGATGATTTCAAGTATATGAGAGAATGTGCGTTGGTTATATACAAATACTATGCCATTTTACATGATGGACTTGAGCATCCGTGGAATTTGGTATCCACGGGGGTCCTGGAGCCAGTCCCCCACAGATACCGAGGGATGGCGGTATGTTAATAATATATTCAGTTTATCTACTTAATGCATCCAGGAATCCTTCCTTATTAATTTATAGAATACTTTTTTTTTTTTTTTTTTTTACAGCTGCATAGTACTCCATTGCATGGATGTGCCATAGTTTATTCAACCACTGTCCTGTATCTGGACATTAGGCTGTTTCCAGTGTTTTGTAATTATAAAATAGGCTTCAGTGTATATACTGTGTTGTTGAGGTGTACCCTCAGGGTAAATTCCCAAGGGTGGGATCACTGGACTGATTAAAGGTAAGTGCATTTGTTGTATTGTTAGGTACTGCTAAATTTCCTTCCAGAAAAGTTGTATTTGTCATTGGTATTCTCACCTGCACAGCTGTTTTCAGTTTTCTCACAGCCTCGCCAGCACATGTGTTGTCATTCTGGTTAATTGTTCCCAATCTGATGGGTGAGCATGGTGTCACAACTGGTTTTAATTTACATTTCTCTGATTATGAGTGAGATTGAACATCTTTTCATATGTTTAAGGGTTATTTTATGTCTTTGTGACATGTTTTACTTTAAAAGTTTATTTTGGATGCACATTTTTTTTTTTTTGTTATCATTGTTAGGTTATTCACCTTCAACTTGTCAGAACAGTAGCATTCTAAAGACGCTAGACTTTATTATGACTCTCCTCTTTCAGATCTTCCATGGTGGCTTATTCTAATTCGGCAGAAAGCATTGGTGGGCAAACTCCCAGGAGACCATGAGGTCTGTAAAGTTACCAAAATTGCTGTGCTATCACTTTCTGAAATGGAACCTCAGGATCTTGAACTAGAGGTAAGGTGAAATAAAGAGAAATTATATGGAAACCTGATATAAATGTAATAGCAAATATGAGGATTTGGTTCAGTAGACCACAGGCTTACATTTTTAGAGCTGGGTAATGTTTTTAAAATAATTTAATCCTATGATTTTCCAACTTCATTTTAGTAGTGGAACCCTTGTCTCAAAATCCATGAAATCTAGTATAGAAGACACATAAAAGCAGGGCCACTGTGGTTGAAGTAGTGTTGGGGGAATCTCTGGGGCTGTCCACTTGATCTCTCCTTGGAAGCCACCTTCTGTTTCCAGGGAGCCCTAGGGCCACAATACAGTTTGAAAACTTCTAGGGAAAAGGAGTGAGTTAAGAAAAGGAGACCTCTTATTATATCCTCTTTTATCCGCATTTCTTGAAAATTTTCTAATTACCCTATTACAGTTTAGAAGGAAAGGTTTTTAAAAGGAAGACAGTCACTCATCTAATGTAATCTGTTTATTTTCCAGAGAAGAGCTCAAGTCCACAAGTAGAGTGATTTAAGGACGAAATACATGAGATTGCCTAGGGCTAGTGTTTTTTTACCACAAGGTGCTGCCTCCTAGTAGAAGTAACCCATGAAAGCATTTATGTCCTGTTTGCTCTCAGTGTGGGGATTTGACGCCTAGGAATTGTCTTCACTCTGATGTAGCCATAGCCTGTTTTGTTCACTGTTCATTGTGCCAGGCGGGCCCTATGTATTACATAGATGATAATATTTAGCCCTTAGGACCACCCTATGAAGTGGGCATTACTACAAATAAAGAAAGGAGGCTAGGTGGGTGGCTGAGGCTGGAGGATCGCTTGAGCTGAGGGGTTCGAGACCAGCCTGGGTAACATAGCCAGACCTTGTCTTGTGGGGGAAAAAAAATGAGTGGATTTCAGAAAATAAAATAAAAACAAAGGCAGCCTGGCAAGGGTTAAGTCACACAGCTGGTACAGGTGGGGCCTGGATGTAGACTCAGGCTGCCTGGTCCTGTGTAACTCTGCTGAGCTGCCGCCCTGTTACCTGAACAGCAGGTAATGATAGCAAAGCACACACTGCCCCACAACTCAGCACATGTTTTTCCATGTAGAGTTCTTGGGGAGGAAGTTTGGGGACTGGGTTAAATTGCCTTAAGAATAAGTAAAAATGAAGCTATTTTTATGCTTTAAGTGTCACTGGAAGTTTGACAGTCGAGTTTTAAGAAACATTAAAATGAAGCGGACTCTGATTATTATTTGTTACAGGAATTGAAAAAAGTTTAGAGTTCTTATTCTCCTTTTGTTGGTACTTATGCTAGAACACTATTCACTATTGCTGATCGAGAGACAAAAAGCCTAGGCGGCAATTAGGCCTATTAAAAGCAGATGTTTATAGTTTTTGTTTGGGTTTTTTTTTTTTTTTTTTTTTGGTGAAGAGCAGCCAGACTAGCAAAAATTGTATTAGTTTCCTAAGCCAGTAAATTTGCTGGCAATGTCTTTTGGATGGTTTTGCTGGCACACTGAAAGATCAGGATGGCTTGTTATCACAGACCTTTCCCTTGAAGGTGGGCACCCTTTGGCCTGGCATTCGGGTTTGAGCACTAAGCCTGGGGTCTCTGGCAGTTTGATTTAGAGCCGGGAGCCAGCCCTCCCAGCACTTTGTCCATCCGCCAGTCAGGATTTGCATATTTGGCACTCCCAGTTCTGGGGAAATTAAATGTCACACCTCATTCAGAAAAGGTTGAGGCCTTCAGGGAGGTTTTCTGATGTCCTTCATGGCCACCAATCTGTAACATTTTTGAGACTAGTAGCTGACTATTTAATAAATGGGGAAAAAACCAAGATGGCTTTAGGAACTAACATTTACATGGAGTTTTAAAGCCCCAAAGTGTGAATATTTATCAAAGCTTTAAGAACTTCTTTATTCTTCTTACTTTCCCTTTTCTTTCTCTTGATAATCTAAGGGAAAGAGATTATATTCAAATAAAAAGGAAAGTGAGATTTCCTCCATAGACATAATTATTTTGACAGCTGTTGGGCTGTACAGTATAAACTACTGCACTTCTCAGGGGCGGCAAGATCATGGTTCACATTAAGAGCTGAATATACGTAATGACTCTGCTAATTAGGAGTAAAAGTAACAACAGAGAAAGTATTTCCAGATCCTATCTCAGTGAATAGTTTGGTACACTTTTCTCAAGAGATTACAATTTTAGCAATTTGCACTTTCGCCATTTTTTCTTTCCTTGTAATCCTGTTTTATGGTAAAGGAGCTTTACAACAGTGAACAGCAGGAAGGGCAAATAACCACATGTTGAAAATCACGACTTTATTTTCTTTTAATATGTTAATTTAAATCTTGGTATCTTTATTTCAATTTCCATATAACTCAATTTAAAAGAGTTTTTGGAAGCTTAATCCTTTTTACATTGTGTTTTTTGATTATACAGTAAATTGTAAAAGAGAAGAAAAACAATTCCCCCACTTGGAAATAATTGTTATCAATATTCTACTGAGTTTTAGTGGGTGTTTCCATTTGTACCTAGGCTCTTTGGAGGACCAGTGTTACTTTCACATGTTTCAGAATAGTTTTTCTGTTTTGCATTTTTACATATTTTCCTCTAGTCTTATTATTTTTTTAAGAACACAGGAAGACTTTGTTAAACAAAACTACTTATTCCTCCTTAGTATGACTTTCTGATTTGGATGTCTGTGTATCAGTTTGAATAAGCTGCATTTATTCCAGCAGTATCCTTTAATGTGGTCACTATTCCCAGATTTGCTAAAGCCTAAGTCTGTGTTCTGTAATTGGAGCAGAAGCAATCTTATTTCAGAGATGGGTATTAATAGAATTTCTAGTTTTCTGCCTCTGTTGTCTTTTTATCTCAAATATATGCCTTATTTGTTTGCCAATTAAAAAAAAAATTCAAATACCATACAGTTCATCCATTTAAAGTATATAAGTCAATGGTTTTTAGTGTATTCAGAGTCATGTGGTTATCACCACAATCAATTTTAGAACCTTTCATCATCCCCCAAAAAAACCCCGTCTTCGTTAGCAGCCACTCCTCATTTCCTTCCAAACTCCAGCTCCCCAGCACTGTGCAACCACTAATCTCCTTTCTGTCTCTATAAATATTTGCCTGTTCTGGACATCTCATATAAACAGAATGATACACCACGTGGCCTTTTGTGATGGACTTCTTTCACCTAGCATAGCTTTTAAGTTTCGTTCCAGTTGTAATGTGTAGCAGTACTTTATTTTTCTTTATTGCCAGATAATCCCTTGTATGGGTATGTCACATTTTATTTCTTTGTTCATCAGTTGATGGACATTTGAGTTGTTTCCACCTTTTAGCTATTATGAATAATGCTGTCATAAACCATTTTGCATACAAGTTCTTGGTGGTATATTTGTTTTTATCTCTCTTGGGTGTGTACCTAGGAATGGAATTGCTGGGTCATATGGTAACTCTAACCTTTTGTGGAACTGCCAGACTGACTTTTTTTTTTTTTTTTTTTTTTGAAACAGAGCCTTGCTCTGTCCCCCAGGCTGGAGTGCAGTGACGTGATCTCGGCTCGCTGCAACCTCCGCCTCCCTTGGTTGAAATGATTCTCCTGCTTCAGCCTCTCGAGTAGCTGGCACTACAGTTATGTGCCACCACACCCGACTAATTTTTTGTATTTTTAGCAGAGATGGGGTTTCACTGTGGTTAGATGGTCTTGATCTCCTGACCTGGTGATCCACCCACCTTGGCTTCCCAAAGTGCTAGGATTATAGACGTGAGCCACTGTGCCTGATTTTCAAAACAGTGTGCTATTTTACAAAAATGATGTAAAGAGGCCAGGCACAGTGGCTTATGCCTATAATCCCAGCACTTTGGGAGGCCGAGGCAGGAGGATTGAGACCAGCCCGGGCAACATGGTGAGACTCTGCCTCTGCAGAAACAGCCATGTGTGGTAGTACATCCCTGTAGTCCCAGCTACCCGGGAGATCACCTTAGCCTGGGACTTTGAGGCTGCAGTGAACTGTGATCGTGCCCCTGCACTCCAACCTGGGCAATGGAATGAGACACTATCTCCAAAAAGAGAGAGAGAGAGAGGTAGGGGTCAAGTGCAGTGGCTTATGCTTGTAATCTCAGCACTTTGGGTGGCCGAGGTGGGAGGATTGCTTCAGGCCAGGGGTTCGAGACCAGCCTGGGCAACATAGCAAGACCCTGTCTCTATAAAAAATTTAAAAGTTAGCTGGATGTTGGCCGGGTGTGGTGGCTAACGCCTGTAATCCCAGCACTTTGGGAGACCGAGGCGGGTGGATCACCTGAGGTCAAGACCAGCCTAACCAACATGGAGAAACCCCGTCTCTACTAAAAATACAAAATTAACCGGGCATGGTGGCACATGCCTGTAATCCCAGCTACTCTGGAGGCTGAGGCAGGAGAATCATTTGAACCTGGGAGGCGGAGGTTGTGGTGAGCAGAGATCATGCCATTGCACTGCAGCCTGGGCAACAAGAGTGAAACTCCGTCTCAAAAAAAAAAAATTAGCTGTGTGTAGTGGTGTATACCTGTAGTCACAGGTAGTCAAAAGGCTGAGGCAGGAGGATTGCTTGAGCTCTGGAGTTTGAGGCTGCAGTGAGCTGTGATTGCACCACAGCACTCCAGCCTGGATGGTGGAGTGAGACCCTGTCTCTAAAAAAGAAAATTTAGAAATCTGTATGAGGGTACGAAGAATCTGTAATGGTTTAAATAATGAGGACACAGATGTTGCTTCTTTAGAAAAAAATACCCTTTAAAGTTATATAGGTTTTGTTCTGTGTCTGCATATCTTATTTGCGTATCTCATTGCCTTAATAGATAACCGCATCATTTTCCCTGTTTAGTTTCCATCAGACATCTGTTTAAAATTTTAGCTTCAGATGGATATAGATACCAGCTTTTCACATAAAATTATTTATGTCCCTTTTCTTAAATGACAGCAGCAACATCAACCCTTAATCTCAGTCATAAGATGTAAGTTGCAAGCACAATTAAAAAACTAGGGAAGTGCCGTGGAGCTTGTGGAGAAGTAGCTGGGAGTTGTAGCTGTGGTGTTTTCTTTTTGAAATCTCGTGTTTCAGAGTTGTGATAAGGACCTAACCACGTACCACACAAAACTGGCTGGGCCTCTGGAAAAGGGAAGGTGACCCTGTTGCCAGTGCTGTGCATTGTAATCCCTGGAGCTCTGTGTAAACAAAATACCTTAGGACTGGGAAGGAATCCTAAGTAATTTTCTCTATCCCTGTTTTTTGTCAGGACTGAATTTAACCGTTTCAGAAAAGTAGTGCTCTGTACTTTATTTTCTAAAGGTAACTGTGTAGAAGATTCTGACATACTCATTGGAAATGTTTACATTTATAGTAATCTCATTTGTTTGTTTGAGACAGGGTCTCGCTCTGTCACACAGGCTGGAATGCAGTGGCACGATCCTCCTGCCTTCAGCCCTCCAAGTGGCTGGGACTACAGGCATGCGCCACCACCCTCGGCTGATTTTTTTTTTTCTATTTTTTGAAGAGATGGGGTCTCACTGTATTCCCCATGCTGGTGTTGAATACCTGGGCTTAAGCTATCCGCCTGCCTTAACCTCCCAAAGTGCTGGGATTATAGGTGTGAGCCCCAGCACCTGGCCAGCAATTTAAATTTTTTATTTAGAAAAAAATCACTTTTAAGAGACAGAGAAAGCCTTCCAGTAAAGGTGTTTCTGTGAGTTTGAACTTTGTTATACAGATCCACAATCCTTATCTGAACTTCCGGGGGCCATATTTATTTTAGAATTCAAGTTTTTTAGGGTTTTCAAATGGTTATTCCATGTATTTTCTACAGTCTAAAGTGGTTCTGAAGCATTACCCTACAATAAAACACGTTAATGTTTTTTAAAGAATTGTATGACTATTCATACTAAGGGAGGTAAGTGATGATTATCAGTATCTTCATATCAATTCAGGGCATGCTTTGTCATTAAATGAGTTTTTAACTTAAAAAATACACTTTCGGGTTTTAGAGTTTTTTGGATTTTGGAATTGTACATAAGGAAGTTAAGGGATGATGGGCTTATATTAACTCTTCTGTTTCACGGCCAGGATGAGGGTAGATAAAAGAAATAAAAATAGAAAAGACCAGATGTGGTGACTCATGCTTGTAATCCCAATGCTTTGGGAGGCTGAGGCGAGCAGATCACTTGAGGTCAGCAGTTCAAGACCAGCCTGGCCAACATGGTGAAACCCTGTCTCTATTAAAAATACAAAACTTAGCCAGGCATGGTGGCACGTGCCTGTAGTTTCAGCTACTCCAGAGGCTGAGGTGGGAGAACCGCTTGGATCTGGGAGGCAGAGGTTGCAGCAGGCTGAGATTGTGCCATTGCACTCTAGCCTGGGCAACAGAGCAAGACTCTGTCTCAAAGAAGGAAAGAAGGGAGGAAGGAAAGGAAGAAGGAAGGAAGGAAGGAAAGGGAAGGGGGAAGGGGAGGGGAGGAAGGAAGGAGGGAGGGAGGAAGGCAGGCAGTAAGGAAGGAAATGCCAAGCTTAGAGAATAAGTAATTTTTAAAGTAGATCAGACTGAAGCCGTAGCCTTTCTGGGTCTGCATCTAGAAGCAGACAGTAGCAGGTGGGAATTTGGCCCCTACACAGTAAAGAGGACTAACCGGGCTTCATGGGAGATGGGAGCCTGGGGCCATGCTTAGCACTTGAGGCCTGGTGCTCAGGTGGAACTCCCTAGATCATGAAGGGGGCTGTTAGAGTGTCTGCACTGAGTTGGATAATCAATCCTGCATAGAGCATCTCCTGTGTGCGATATCAGTAGCACTTCCGTGAAGAAATACTGGTCTGGACAAAAGATAGGGATCTGAATCAACACCATAGCAATGAGCATGAAGTGGTTGGGGTTGATAGGAGAGACTTAGAGAAGGAGAATGATGGAAGATGATTCCAAGATTTCTTGCTTAAATGATCCTGTGGGTGATGCCATCATTACCTGAAATAGGACATACCAGAGAAAGAACAATATTTGGGGAGCAGATGTTGCTCAGTTCTAGAGATGCTGAGTTTGAGAGTCTAGTGTGTCTCAGTGTAGGGGAGACGTCACATGTATCAGTCTTGAGATGAGGGCGAAGGAGTGGAGTTAGCAAATGTAGAAGTAGTTAAAATGAGGAAAGAGGGTGACATTCTCTAGATGGAGCATGAAGACTGAGAAGAGAGTTAAGGGTAGAACACTGGGAATACCGTCAGTTTTAGAGAAGAAAGATAGACCCACAAAGGAGACTGAGAAGAAACAGCCAGAGGTGGGGAAGGACCCGGGGAGGTTGTTGTCATGGGGACCAGAGGAAGAGACAGCAGGGAGTGTTCATGAGCGCCACATTCCGAGAGACAGTTAGGAGGCCTAAGCAGTGTCATTGGAGCCTTTACTCCTTGACCTGCCCCAATCAGATTATAGTCGCAGCAGTTCCAGTGGCTGGGACACTGTCCCCTGCTGGCTCTCAGAGTGGATTCCAGGTTTGAGGAATGGATTTAAAAGAAGATTCTCACATGTGTAAACATGTCCCAAGGTGCTAGGAAAGGGGCTATTAGAGGTTGGGACAAAGGAAAGGGGTGAATGATGAGCCCAGGTCCTAATCCCAGAAACTAACCTTGAAGAGAAAAATGGACTCCGTCTTCCTGAGTGAGGAAAACCTGGGTGCAGACTAGGTGTGCTGTTGCACATTTACTTGAAATAGCCAGACCTTTGATAGATTCCGAGGGGGAGGATTTTGCTGGCTTGAGTGCTCTTAAGGAATGACTATGTTGGCCGGGCGTGGTGGCTCACGCCTATAATCCCAGCACTTTGGGAGGCTGAGGCGGGCAGGTCACATGAGGTCGGGAGTTTGAGACCAGCCTGACCAACATGGGGAAACCTCGTTTCTACTAAAAATACAATATTAGCCGGGCATGGTAGTGCATGCCTGTAATCCCAGCTACTCGGGAGGCTGAGGCAGGAGAACTGCTTGAACCCAGGAAGTGGAGGTTGTGGTGAGCCGAAACCGCACCATTGCACTACAGCCTGGGAGCAAAATTCCGTCTCAAAAAAAAAAAAAAAGGATGACTGTGTCTGTGTATCCCGTTTTGAATAGTAAAATTGTAACAATCTGTAGCTCGGTCTTGAGCAAGTAAGCATGTTTTCAGGTTTTTAAGCGTTATTCATAGGCCTAATCATTAACATTTTATATAAAAATTGCTAGCCAACAGTGGCCTGGTGCCACAAGCAAAGCAGTAGCAGGAGACCAAAGGGGAACATCTGTTTAAAACTGCTGCTCTGCTGCCCCAGTGATGCTGTATCAAGGAGGGTGGGGTGTGTGCGACATGTTCATGGGAGAAGGGAGTGATGGCTGTGAAAGCTCCAATGGCAGCCACTGCTAAGGCGCTAGAGGTAGGAGTCAACAAGACAAAGATCCTGCCTTGAAGGAGCTTATATTATAGAAGGAGGAGACAGATGATAAACATCAGCACAATAACTATAGTATGTTGGAAAGTAATAAACACTGATGGAAATGAAAGTTGAGCACAGTAAGTGTGGTGGAGGGAGTGCCCAGGAGTGAAGATGGAGGGGGTGTCCGGGCAGAGAGGACAGCTGTGTTGAGGAATAGCAAAGAAGCCAATGTGGGTGGAGTGGGGTGAGCAGGGGGCAGAGAGGACTAGGAGGTGAAGCTGGTGGAGGGGAGGGGAGGGTCTGGTTTTGGACGTGTTGAGTTTGAGATGTCTGGTAGACATCCCAGTGGAAATGTTGGGATATGTGAGGCTGGAGTTTTGGGAGAGAGCTGGGCTGGAAATAAACATTTGGGAAGGTGGGTTGGCATGTGGACGGTATTGGAATCCATGAGTCTGGATGAAATCACTGAGGGAGTGAATGCAGATGAGAAGGGCATCAGGGACTGAAGCTTGGGGCACCTAGACATCAAGCAGGAGGCTGGAAAGGAACCAGTCAAAGCGGTAGAGGAGGAGTGACCAGTGGGAGCCAGGTGAAGCCGTGTATTGTAGGATGAGGGAGTGACTTAGATGCTACTGAGAGGTTAAGAACCAAGAGCACTGGATTTAGCAAAGTGGAGGTCATTGATCATGCTGGAGACAGCAGCCTGGGAGAGTGGTGAAAGTAGGGTGGAGGGGTGGGTTGGGGAGAGAATGGGAGGACTGGAGCTAGAGGCAGTGAGGAGTGCAGAGTGAGAGGACAGCAGTGTTTGAGGAAGAGGAGTCGAGCGGGGGTGTGCAGAGCAGAGGGGCAGAGGAGGATGGGCCTGTGTGCTGACAGAAACCATCACAGAAAGAAGGGTGCTGTATCCATACACTTGGTTCTGTCTTCTCTCCTTCCCTGTCACCTGGAGTTCTTGCTAGTTTTATTTGAAGGGAAATAAAGTGAGCTGTTCTGGCAGAAGGAATATAAATCTTTTCTGCCTCATCTTTAGTTCCCTTGTCTTTAATGGTAGGGCAGGAGCAGCTTAAAGCTGTAATCATGGTGTGAAACCCGTGTGGACAGTTTTTGATAGCCATAATTTTGAAAAGGCTTGAAATCATCTAGAGATTCCATATTGCACATGAAAATTTGGTCTGGTTATTAGTTTCTACTTCCAAATTTAATAAAACAGGGACACGCTCTCTCTCTCCCCCTTTTCTTAGATAATCAAAGTTTAAATTCGCTTTTCTTCTCATTTTATGTTAACAGTTATTTTGTACAATACTGATGATAATAAGCATTTATTAAGTATTAGTTCTTATTAAGAGTCTCCTACTTAGTGTAGCAATGAAACTAGTTTGTTGAAAAAATGGAATTGGTCTGCATATTGTTAACAGAATTTGTGTGTACATTTCAGAATATTTGCTTTGTTTGCTGAGCTACATGAAATTATATGTAAAACCCTCAACTTTAACCAGGTAGCCTTCTTTAGAACCTTCTGTGCCTACTCTTATCTTTACACAGCTGTATTCACGCTCCCATGCCCTTCCTTACCCTTGTCAGTTGTGCAGCACTTCTCCTGCAGCCCCTAATTACTGCTTCTTCAAGTTTAACTAATCTCTGGACCCAAAGCGTATGTTATTAAGCTGATTTCATTAGTGCATGTGAGCATAGGAGGAGAGGGAGTGGTTGAAATGTCCAGCTTTTAGGGCTCCCACTAGAGCAGGCTCTTAAGCCATCTTCTCAACCAAAACACTCAATTAGCATCGGTGTTTAGCACGGATACCTGTAAAATCATAACCCTGAAGCATAGCAAATGTGCATTTTGCAATTTTTAAATTCTTAGATACTAATTTCCAAAGCATTAATAACCTCAGCCAGAACATTTCGTTCTTCAGTTACGTTAGAGGAGAACTGATTATGAGCCTAACCTGAATTTTCCACCTCTAAATCCTAAGTCTATCCTGCCCTGTATTCTTTGTGTTTTATCCTCTGCTGTAGCTTTCTCATCATGGGACTCACAGCTGTGTGTGCCATCAATTGTCTACTTGATAATTTTTCTAAGTCTTGAGGTTTACTGTTAATCAGAATGCCTGAGCAGTAGCATTTAATTTTGCACTCGAACACTTAACAAACAGATATTAATAATAACAAATCATCTTTCTCTTCCTATTTAGCTCTGTAAGAAGCATCATTTTGGTATTAACAAACCAGAGAAGATTATACCATCTCCTGATGACTCAAAGTTTCTACTGAAGACCTTTACGCATATTAAATCCAATGTGTCTGCTCCTAATAAAAAGAAAGTAAGAGTTTAATTGATATGGGCTTTGAATTCATCTTTGATTAGTTTTAAATGGAGAGATAATTCTCTACTCAGAAAATTTATTTTCAAACCATTTGTTGTATCGAAGCACTGTCTCCTTATGTCCTTGGGATTATTTTCACTTCTCTTAGGAATTTATGTGTTATCCTCAGACTACTTTACATTTAATTTCTGTAGTAATAGTACATTAATTTCTTATAGGTTAAGGAAAGTAAAGAGAAGGAGAAGTTGGAGAGGAGATTGCTTGAAGAGTTGCTGAAGATGTTCATGGACTCGGAATCCTTTTATTATAGCTTGACCTATGACCTGACCAATTCGGTGCAGAGGCAGAGCGCTGGGGAGAGGGATGGTCGGCCCCTCTGGCAGAAGGTACCACTCACAGCTCATAGAGCAGGGTTTGCCCTTGGGAACAAGTGATGGCCTGTTTTGGCTTTTGTAGGAAAACTGAAATAATGTGTTTCTGAACTGTTGTTTCTGCACCTTTTCTAGGTTGATGACCGATTTTTTTGGAATAAATACATGATACAAGATCTTACTGAGATTGGTGTGAGTAGTTGTTTCTAAAATATCCTAACCCTACTGAGATTGGTGTATTTGTTTCTAAAACGTCTGGATATAATTGTTAAGCAAATGTTTTTTAATTAAGATACATTTTTAAAGATCACTATGTTTTCCCCTGTGGAATGGGAATCATTTAGGTAGGAAAACCAAGGCATTATTTTAAGGCAGTTTACAATTCCACTGCCTCGTCACAGGCTGTCTTTTTAGCAGATTCCCATAGGATGGTGGTAAGTTAAGGCTGTGGAACTCATGTTTGTAGAGGTCCTGCAAAAGAGGTATTTTCTTTTTTCTTTTCTTTTTTTTTTTTTTTTTTTTTTGAGATGGAGTCTTGCTCTGTCGCCCAGACTGGAGTGCAGTGGCACGATCTCAGCTCACTGCAAGCTCCGCCTCCCAGGTTCACGCCATTCTCCTGCCTCAGCCTCCCGAGTAGCTGGGACTACAGGCGCCTGCCATCACACCCGGCTAATTTTTTGTATTTTTAGTAGAGACCAGGTTTCACTGTATTAGCAAGGATGGTCTCGATCTCCTGACCTCGTGATCCGCCCACCTTGGCCTCCCAAAGAGCTGGGATTACAGATGGGAGCCACCACACCTGGCCAAAAGAGGTATTTTCTTTCTACCCATTGGGAAAGTTGAAGCCCAGTTTTCCTTTAATGGTACCATTTATTTTTACTTTCGCCACACCTCTGTTTTCCCATCTGGGAATTGGAATAGACAAATCTCTAAGGCCATTGCTGTACTACCGGTATTTGATTGAGGGAAAATACGGAATATGATCAGATTATTGCATGAAGTTCCTCTGGTTTGATGATTACTTTCTTCCTTTTCTTGGTCATGTATGTTGGAAAATTGACTGTCTGAAGACAATTCATTCAATCAACAAATATTTATGGAAGGCCTGTTATGTGCCACTTGTCTTTTCAACACTAAACAAAGCAGGCAAATAGGTGAATAAAGTCATGTATTATCTTTTAACCTTTCAGAAATTTCAGACCTTTTCCTTTTGGTTTATCCCCCTTACTGGTGGTTAGTTTCAGTGATTTTCCCATACTCTATGGTGTCTTCGCTAGATATCCATCAATTGCCTCTATGGAGAATGAGGCCTGAGATTATTCTTAGCTCTGTTTGCAATGCTGATCAAACTGTGACCACCAAAACCCAGTGGTAGAGGAGAAAAGCAGGGGCGTCTGTAATGAGCATTTGTCCTGTGTGCTGACAAGATCGAGCTCTAATTGTTTTTGCTGAGTTTTTGTCAGAATGCTTTTACATTACCATTTAAAACTGATGACTTGAAGTTGTCATATTCAAAGGTGACATTTGGCAGCATAACTTTCTCTATGCCTGTCAAGAGTTTTGCATTTATTGCTAGAACAGAAATACAAGTGATGGGAATGGTGATAAGAATGCAGATAGATCCTTTACCTCACCATTTTCAATTTTTACCACTTTCCTAATCCTATCTGCAGGCCCCATAAAACAAAACAAAACCGTGAGATAGGATCTGGAGTGTTTGGTGATGGAAGAAGAGGTGGATTTGAAGTGGATGCTGAGATTAAGCCTGGGTACACTTATGGAGATAAGAGAGAAAGTAGGATGAAGAACAACTTTCTGGAGCATTTTTATCCTTTACTGTCTCTGCAGACAATAAGTTGAGAAATCTGTCGTCTTAGTCTAACTGAAAGGGACAGAAGAAGAAATCTTTATTTTATTTATTTGTTTCTTTGACAGAGTCTCACTCTGTCACCCAGACTGGAGTGCAGTGGCATGGTCTCAGCTCACTGCAACCTCCACCTTCCAGGTTCAAGCGATTCTCCTGCCTCAGCCTCCCAAGTAGCTGGGATTATAGCTTGCGCCACCATGCTTGGCTAAATTTTTGTATTTTTAATAGAGACGGGGTTTCACCATGTTGCCCAGGCTGGTCTCAAACTCCTGACCTCAAGTGAATCACCCGCCTCAGCCTCCTAAAGTGCTGGGATTACAACGTTGATCCACTGCAACCGACCAGAAGAAGAAATCTTTAATCAATACTGTCCTAATTATGTTGGATGACATTTTAAAATAAGACATTTATGAAATGGGTTTTTTTGTTTGTTTGTTTCATTTGTGACTTAGATTTTAGCTTGAGGAAGCGAAATTTTTTTTTTTCTAAGCCAGAGAATAAAGTAGACCTATGTGTTTCATAATAAAGTGATCAGAGTTGGTTTTATTTTATTAAAGCCTTAATACAATTGGGAGTTGAGAATCATAATCATAAACATTTGTTAAATACTTCTTATATGGCAGGCACTGTGCTGAACACTTTATGTGTATTATCCATTTAATCTTCACATTTTCATGAAGTAGTTGTTACTGTTTCATGGAGAAGGACAGCAATGGTGAGGGGACTCCCCTCAGTGAGTTAATAAATGGTGGCTTGGATTTGTACCCAGGCAGCCTGGCTCTTAGGCCGCATTCACCATAGAGAAAAGGAAAGACCTCCTCTGTCCCTTCCTTCCGTGGTGTTCTTCAATAAGCAGAAAATATAGTTGAATAATGGAAGTTTTCTGCTTCTAATAAACTGAGAAATATGTGCCAACTACTGTTTGGGTTTAAGAAAGTAGCAGTGCTGTACAGAATAGAAACAATATGATGTGCATTTTGTTTTCAGACCCCAGATGTGAACTTTTGGATTATCCCCATGATCCAAGGTTTTGTACAGATTGAAGAACTTGTGGTTAATTATACCGAATCATCTGATGATGAGAAAAGCAGCCCGGAGACCCCCCCTCAGGAGTCCACCTGTGTAGATGATATTCACCCACGATTTCTAGTGGCTCTCATTTCACGCCGAAGTAGGCACAGAGCAGGTGAGTGGAGGGCTCTAATAGCATGCAAATCAAATCCAGGCGAGAATCGAAAAGCTGCAGATGTGTTGAAATGCTAATGACAATAATGGATTTGGAAACACAGTTGGCTTCAAAGTGCTTGGGGACTCTAAATACTGTGATATAATTGGAGACAAATTTTTGAAGAGGGGTGAATAAGAGTTAGCAAAATGAAAAGGAAAAGGAGGTACATATATAGAGAGAAGAGAGAAAGTCACTTGAGATGTGCTTCAGAACACTGGCACTCCACTGACAGCCTGTACCACCGTGATAAATCTTTCCTATGTGCTAGTGCCTTTGGGAAAACCTTTCTCTTTCAGTTCAGAAGAACTGAGCTTCAACTTGTTAAAAACAATGATGCATACAGTTAAGATTTGGGGTAAGTTGATACTGTTCTTCTTGGCAGTTGCACACTGAATCCCCAAGACTATCCTGGAAGACATACATTTGATTAGGAAGCATAATCTAGTCAGACTAAATAAGTTTTTTAAAATGTTGCTGTTTTCTGTTTTAATTTTCTTTCAGGAATGCGCTATAAACGAAGAGGAGTGGATAAAAATGGAAATGTTGCAAATTATGTGGAGACTGAGCAGTTAATTCATGTTCATAATCATACCCTGTCGTTTGTTCAAACACGAGGCTCTGTACCTGTCTTTTGGAGCCAGGTTGGGTATCGATATAATCCAAGACCGCGGCTGGACAAAAGTAAGCAGGTCAATTATGTTGTTTGCAAATGATGATTTCAGAGAGAATAGTTTTTAAGAAATTAGATACCTGTTAGGTTTGGATTTGCTTTGCCAGATACTTCATTCAAAACAATAACTTGTATTTGAAAAATGTAATAGAAAGTGGTGTAATAATCATAGGAATAAAAATAGTTGACTAAGTCATTTAACAGTACAAAATTTCTCTAACAGTAGAGCAAAACAGCTTACTTCAGAGATTTTAAATTGCTATTGCTTTGAAGAGTACTGTATTGAATGTTTAACTTTGGAAAGGAGCAAATCTAGCCAATATTTGTAGAAGCAGGAAATAGCTTAAGATGGAATCTACCAAAAATCAGTAAGACGCCTTTACTCCAATATTTTTCTCTGAAAGTTTTTTTTTTAAATTTTTTAAATTTAAATCTTGAGTATTTTGTTTCTTCCAGTGTCTTGTCTTTAGTATTGGAATAGCTAAGTCATTTAAATCTAATTATTGAATGAGGCTGATTTTTAAAAAATTGTTAAAGTATATTTCTCTCTCAAAACTTAGTTGGTATTCATGAGAATTCAGTATAGCTTTGGTTTTTAAAATACTGTTTTAGAGGCGTTTTTATTCTCTTTTAAACTACGTGAAAGCGTTTCTGAGAAGTAGGCTGGATATATAAGTAATTTCATAATGTCATAGTTTGCACTTTCAGATATATTTTAGTATAGTGTAATTGGAAAAAAATCAGATCTTTGACTTAGCATTTCATTTTTAAATGATGGTTTTAGGCAATCTTAGTTCATTTGGGCTGTCAATAAATTATTTAAAAGTAAGAATGAAGATGGAGTAGACACTAATATGTCTTAAACATGGGAAGGAAAAAAAGATTTTGTATCACTTCTTTGTAGGTGAAAAGGAAACTGTTGCCTATTTCTGTGCCCATTTCGAAGAACAACTGAACATTTACAAAAAACAGGTGGGCTTTGATCTACAGTAGTAAAATGTTCCTTTATCTTTAGAAATAACTTTCTTTAAATTTCATAAAAATAACATTGACTATTCAAAATTAAAGCATTTGTCATGATGTTAAACACATTTAAGCTAAGAGTTTTCTTAATATTCTTTAAGAATAATCGAGTCAGCTACCTTTTTTTTTCTTTTTAAGAGATTCTGTCTTACTATGTTGCCCAGGCTGTACTCAAACTCCTGAGCTCAAGCAATCTTCTCTCCTCAGTCTTCCCAGTAGCTGGGACTACAGACACGTGCCACTGTGCCCAGCTGAGTCCGCTACTTTAGACTGTGTTTGGATAGCGTGAAGATATTAGACTATCAATTAATTATAGCAATCTAAGAAGCATCTAGACCAAGGAATGAAAGTCATGTCTCAGTACCACCTACAGTTCCACCTCCTAGAGATAACTTGTTATGTATTTTTCAGTATCTTTTTTTCTCTGCTCACCTTCATATGCACTCCCATATAGGAATGCAAGTGTATAAACCAAAATCAACTGAAAACTGGTAGGTGAGATACAAGTTCAATGATTTTGATACAAGACGAATTAGTAATGCTGTTATCCATTAGCAATGACCAGTGTGAATGAGTAATGCCGTGTAATGTGTAATGAATAGGTAAATGCATTTTTTTCAGCAACAAAAATGAAATACGAAGAAACAACCTAAAATAACATACAAAAAGATAGCATGTATATGGAGAAAAAAAAGAAAAAAACTACTGAAGAACACAACAGAAAACCTGACTTAAGTGGAGAGAAAATACCATGTTCCTGGAAGGGAAATTTCAATATTAAATAGATTTCAGTTCTTCCTAAATTAATATATAAATTTTGGGCAATCACAAAGTCTCAGCAGGGAAATAGCAAACCCTCAGATTGAAAAAATTATGAGGTTTGATGATAAGAGTTAAAAGGGGCGAGTATTTAGGTTTTGAAATAACTGTCACACACTGGTTGAAGGAGCATAAGTTGGTGCAGCCATTTTGAAGGTATTATCAATTAAATTAAACATACTTACATTGCTTAACCCAGTAATTTTAATTTTTTGATATCTATCCTATATACCCTATACAAAAATCAGTTGAGATGGATTATGAACCTAAATGTGAAAGGTTAAGCAATAAAGCTTTTAGAAGAAAAAATAGAACATCTTTTTGACCTGGTATCTTAAATAGGACTTTAAAAAGCACTAACTATTATCTTCCCATGTTTTCAATGTATTATTATGTATCACATATTTTATTAGTTATTTAATAAGAGGTAGTGCCCATCTAGGAAATAGTTTTTATTTTTAAAAAAACACTCTAATGAAAAAATTGACAAACAGACTTTAAATTTGTTTTTATTAAAACTTTACTAAATTGTAAATATTAAAATACTACTGTAAATATTATTCAAATTGTATTAAAACTATATATGACTTTAGAAAACACCATAGTGAAAAATAAATGATAAATTTGACTTTATTAAAATAAAAAACTTCTGTTTGTTAAGGCATAAGAGAGGCCGGGTGCGGTGGCTCTTGCCTGTTATCCCAGCACTTTGGGAGGCCGAGGCAGGTGAATCACGAGGTCAGGAGATCGAGTCATCCTGGCTAACACAGTGAAACCCCATCTCTAACAAAAAATTAGCTGGGCGAGGTGGCAGGCGCCTGTAGTCCCAGCTACTCGGGAGGCTGAGGCAGGAGAATGGCTTGAACCCAGGAGGCAGAGCTTGTAGTGAGCTGAGATCACGCCACTGCACTTCAGCCTGGGCGACAGAGCAAGGCTCTGTCTCAAAAAAAAAAAAAAAAAACACACACACACACAAGAGAATGGAAAGGCAGTTCACAAAGTAGTAGAAGATATTTAAGATTTTTCAGTGTATGTATGACACAGGTCTCACATCTAGAGTATATTTAAAAATGCCGGCCAGGTGCGGTGGCTCATGCCTGTAATCCCAGCATTTTGGGAGGCTGAGGTGGACGGATCATGAGGTCAGGAGTTTGAGACCACCCTGGCCAGCATGGCGAAACCCTGTCTCTACTTTAAAATAAAATAAAATAAAATAAAATAAAATAAAATAAAATAAAATAAAAATTTAACCGGACATGGTGGCTTGTGCCTATAATCCCAGCTACTCGGGAGACTGAGGCAGGAGAATTGCTTGAACCTAGAAGGCAGATATTGCAGTGAGCCGAGATTGCGCCACCGCACTCCAGCCTGGGCGACAGAGTGAGACTCCGTCTCAAAAAAAAAAAAGCCTATAAATTTATTCAAAAGGATGTACAACCCAAAAGAGAGCTGGACAAAAGAGGATATCCAGAAAGTCAACAGATGTATGCAAAAGGGCTCCGCTTTGTTAACTGTCAGGAAAATGCAAATTAAAGCCACTACTCAGCACACCAGAATGGCTAACATAAAGTCAGGAAGCCTAGGCAACATGGAGAAATCCTTTCTCTACCAAAAATACAAAAATTAGCTGGGCACAGTGGGATGCACCTGTAGTCCCAGCTACTCAGGAGGCTGAAGTGGGAGAATCACTTGAGCCCAGGAGGCGGAGGTTGCAGTGAGCCAAAGTCATACTACTGTGCTCCAGCCTGGGTGACAGAGCAAGACTCTGTCTCCAAAAAAAAAAAAAAAAAAAAAAAGGTGGAGGGAATACCAAATTTTGACAAGGGCATGGAGCAACTAGGACTATAATAGAAAAAATTGTTAAATCTGTCTGAGAGAAACATATTCAGTCAAGGAGGCATGAACACGGACACTCATTGCAGTGTAGAAACAACCAACAACCTAACTGTTCATCAGGAGGACAGTGGGTGGGAAAATCAAGCATGGTGCATCTAAAGTATTGAATATAAATGGTGGAAAAGAATGAGGTAAATCTACGTGTACTAACATGGGAAGATCTTAAAATCACCTTGTGGAGTAAGAAGAGAAAACTTTAACAGCATATGGTATGTTAGCCATTTAAAAAATCCCACAAAACAACATTAGGTCATTTACATACAGGCGATTTTCTTCCATCTATTCTATCCACACACATATGACATGCATATTTGTACAGAAATGCATTTATGTGGGCTGAATGGGGACACACCCCACTGATAACAGAGGGATTGGGTTGTGGTCAGGAAGGATTTGACCTTATTTTACATTTGAATTTCTTTCAATGTGAATAAATTCATGAATTAGCAATATGTATGATTATAAGTAGCTATAAAGAATAGAGGCTGTCTCTACAAAAAAATTAAAAATTAGCCAGGCCTGGTGGCATATGGCTGTAGTCCCAGCTACACAGAAGGCCAAAGTGGGAGGATCACTTGAGCCCAGGAGGTGAAGGCTGCAGTGAGCCATGATTGTGCCACTGCACTCCAGCCTGGGTGATGGAGTGAGACTCTGTCTCCAAAATAAATAGGTAAATAAGTAAAATTAAAAAATAAAAATACAATAACGAATAAACCACATTTTAAATGTAACATGCAATTATAAAACAACACAATATTAAGGTGTGTAAGCAGAGGAAATAACCGTTTCCCCCACACATCCCTGCTCCCTGTTGACTTTCACATCAATTTTCTAGGTGTGTGTATTGAACAGACACTTCCTGATTTCTAACAGTACCCCAACAGTGTTCATTTATCCACCTTTTCCTGGGTAATTGCTTTCCAGGGCGATGGGCCCACGGTCGGTCTGACTCAGTCATGGTGGTCCCATTGCTCTCACCAGTGACTGGTTCAGGCGTGGACCTGTAAGTCCCCTGGGAGACTTCTGGGAACAGGTTTCCTGCTCTAATAAGAGATACAGGAACCAATAGTCCCCCTGTGGTTGCTGTGTCTGGGTTTCATGTGGAACTGCTACAGCTCTCTCAAGACTGTGAAGGAACCAGCCTCAGGATTAGCCAATATGCTGGCAGAATAAAAAAGATGGGAAGAATGGCAGAGTAAAGGGATGGAAAGAACCTGTGTCCTTAATGGTATTGGGAATCACTGTTAAGCCATGTTGGAACTGTCCTACTTCCAGACTTGTTCTGAGGTATGAGTCAGTTGACTCTAATTTGTCATACGCAGCAAAAAAACCACCTTGACACACGCATATACACAATTAAAAACTCGAGTCAAAACAAAACTATGCCATATATACTATTGTGCCGCTGTTTTCATTTAAGATCTCATGGCTGCTGTTTAGCCATATCTCTTTTGGTGGACCTTTAGGATATACTAGTTATTTTGCTGTTAATATTATAAAAATTCTCCAGAAAATGTCTCTTTTTTTAAAAACTCCATGGACTAGGAACAGAAAGCATTTTATGTATTTTGGGAACTTGTATGTTTTATAGAATGAATTTATGGAAATGAAATTGCTGGATCATACAGTATGTATATTTAAACTCGATGCTCACCACTCTTTTGCTTCTGAAAAGAGCACACCAGTTTTTTGTTTTGTTTTTTGTTTTAAAGCAGCAGTAGGAGCTAGTGCCCATTTCCTCACTTATTGACCAGTACAGTCTGTGTTTAGTATTCACATTTGCCTAGGTATAGGTGAAAATTCATTTTCTGTTTTAAATTGTATTTCTTTGAGTATTAAAGTTGTCATCTCTTCATTGAGTATAGGCTCAGAAATTGTAGTTTCATATTTATTAGCTATTTGTATATTTTCTCATATGGATTTCCTCTGTATCCTTTACCCATTTTTTTCCTTATTGTATTTAGGACTCTTTATGCATTATTGGTTTTTATGTTGCAGGTGTATTCTCCTAGGTAGCACTTTGCTTTCTTACCTTTGCTTATACTGTCATTTGGTACACAGGCTTAAAATTGTTTAATGTTATGCTTAGAAAGTCATGCCCCAACCTACATTTATAGAAACATTATTCCAAGTTATCTTCTAGCTCTGTTATAACTAGAAATACTATTTAGATTATTAATGCATCTAGAATTTATTTGTGTATAATTAATTAATGAGGTAGGGAGCTAATGTAAGTTTCTCCTTACCCCACACATAGACATCCCAGTGTCATTTACAGACTAGTCCATATTTGCCCCACAGTGGTATCGTCAGCATATCTTAGATTCTTCAGTGTTTTCCTAGGTCTGCCTTTGGGCCGCCACTCCTGATCTGTTGAAGCACTTATCTATTTCTACATTAGTATGACAGTTTTAATTGCTACAGATTTAGAGTATGTTTTGTTCTCCAATGGGGCAAGTCCCTTTTTTATTATTAGTTTCCAAATTTTTTTCCACGTATGAACTTTTGAAAGAGTTGTCAAGTTCATTAACAGATCCTGATGGAATTTTGATTGGGATGGTTCAGTGTATAGATTAATTGGTGGAGACTTGAAATCTTTACAGTATTGAACCTTGATGCCTAGCAACATGGTATATGTTTCTGTTTATTCAGGTTTTCTATCATATGCTTTATGTACTTCAGCAGCATTTTATCGTGTTCAGTATTTAGGCTTTCTCTATTTCTTTTTAAATCTAGATATCTGAAATATTTGCTATTACAAAGGACCTTGTTTTCATTATTTCATTCTAATTGGTTATTGCAAATGTATAGAAAAGCTATTACTGTCATTGATGTCAATTCTCATAAACTTAAATGTAGGTAACAAATGAAAAAAATTGGAAAAAAATTGATGTTTGAGTGAATTAATTTCTAAGCATGGCTATAAAGTATTTCTAACACATAATTCCAGATTGTTAAAAACCACATTATGATTCTAACATCTAATTAAACTTAATTTTTTCTGTTTCTTTGCTCTTATAGGTTATTATTAACTTGGTAGACCAGGCAGGAAGAGAGAAGATTATTGGCGATGCTTATCTGAAGCAAGTGTTGCTTTTCAACAACTCACACCTCACTTACGTTTCCTTTGACTTTCATGAGCACTGGTAAGATGGCTTTCTGAGAATAGCGTTGATCAGTTGCAGTGTTTTCCAAACCGCATTAAATAGCATATCTTAAGTTTTAAAAAAACTCTATGATTAAATTAAAGATTTTTTCTTTCTTTTGGCATGGATTTTAGCCGAGGAATGAAGTTTGAGAATGTTCAGACCCTAACAGATGCCATTTATGACATTATTCTTGATATGAAGTGGTGTTGGTAGGTATTTTACAAGAATTCCTTTTTACAAACTCTGGGATCTGTGAAATCATAGTGCCACTGAGCATTAAACTGATAACAGTATGCAGAGATCTCATTTTTTTGTTGTTCGTTTTGCTTCCCAGTTCCTATTCTTTTCAAGAGAATGTTTTTGACCCTTAGGCAGGTGGTGTTAGCTTTGAACAGGGAGAAGGTGTGAAATGGTCAGGCCAAATGAAGTGAAACACTCTGACTGTTCTTTAAGGAGATGAATTTATTCCTTCTCATGCCCCATGGTCCACATTTTCTCTTTCTCCTGTTACTGTTCCTAACACAGGAAGGAAGGCTTAGAGGTACTTGGTCTCAGTTTTCAGGCATTTCAAAATTATCAGAGACAGAAAATGGTTCTGAATACAGGAAGTTTAAATTGGCTTAAAGGACAGAACAGAACATTCGATTAGATGTTAAGACTACACGGGTGGCCAGAGAAATGAGATGAGCAAGCCATGCTGCATGACTCCTCACTGGGTGGTAAAATAACTTCGTCTGTTTCAGAGAGTTTAGATGCATTTCTACTTTAAAGGAACAACGGTGTTTTAAAGTGCCTTCTGGTTTTTTACATGTAGGAAAACATAACTTGGGATGATGTCAGCTCTGCCTAGTAGTTGTAGGACTTGGGGCAAGTCACTTTGCACCCCAATTTTTTTTCCCTTAAGATGAGGATAATATCTTCCTTGCCATCTTACTGTGTAAATTAACAATGATGTCTATAAATGACTCAATAATGCATAGCATATAAAGATATACCAAGCAAATTACAGCCAGTGCTGCTGTTTTATTGTTATACTTTAAAGACTTGTGTCTTTTGAAAACCCTATTATTTTATATTGTAAAATAATTCTGTATTATTTTTAAAAAGGGTTGATGAAGCTGGGGTAATATGTAAGCAGGAAGGGATTTTTCGTGTTAATTGTATGGACTGCCTGGATCGCACCAACGTGGTCCAAGCTGCCATCGCGAGAGTGGTCATGGAACAGCAGGTAATTTGGAGTCTGTTGGATTGTAAATACTCATTTTGAAATGCTTTTTTTCCATGAGTAAGTAAATAGCTAAATATTTTTCAAATGTCAAATATTCCATAGAACGCTTACAGCATCCAAACACCCTTGTTGCATTAAAACCTGGAAAGCACAACCTGCACTGGAAATAAGTTAAATAAAGTGAGATTTTCTTAATCACTCGTTTCAAAAATGTGACAACCAACATTTTAAAGTCTGTTGGGTGGCACTGTATGGTCATTTACCTTTTCCTTCTCACCTCCAAGCCCACCCTTCTGTGTTTGGGGCTGGGAGTCTTGATACTGCATTTCTTTTTCTTTTTTTTTTGAGATGGAGTCTTGCTCTGTTGCCCAGGCTATTGGGGAGGGAGCTGCTGATGGGAGGAACACAGGTGAAGGAACCTGTGTCTTTTTCCTCCTCCTGTGTCATGGGCTTCCTTGAGTGCCTCTTATTGGCAGATCCAGCAGGCCAAGCAGAAATGTGGTGTGTAGTAGGCTGGGCGCAGTGGCCCATGCCTATAATCCGAGCACTTTGGGAGGCTGAGGCAGGTGGATCACCTGAGATCAGGAGTTTGAGACCAGCCTGGCCAAAATGACAAAACCCCCTGTCTACTAAAACCCTACTAGCCGGGCATGGTGGCAGGCTTCTGTAATCCCAGCTACCTGGGAGGCTGAGGCATGAAAATCACTTGAATCCAGGAGGCGGAGGTTGTAGTGAGCCCAGATCGTGCCACTGCACTCCAGCTTGGGGGAGAGAGTAAGACTCTATCTTTAAAATAAAAATTAATAAAATAAAATACATAAAATAACCTTGTGACTGTACTTTGAGGACATGAATCTGTTTATCTTACGTAGTGTTTAAGCCAGGTTTGAGTTCAAGCCCTGACTCTGCCACATACAAGGTTTTGACTCCGTACAAAGAACTTAACCTCTCCAAACCTCAGTCTCATCATTTGTAAAATGTAGGTGATAACAGTAGTGATTACATAGTGTTGTTAGGACTAGTGAATGTGAAAAAACAGTGTAAAAAAACTCTTAGAACCCTATCCTTGGCACAGTTAACACTTACCAGGCACTTAACTATTCTGCCACTGTTAGTATTGTTTCTGTGTGCTTTTTTGATATTCAGTTTCACTTCATAGGCAAATTTACAACAAAGACAAAATATAATAGTATGATTCTGCACATTAAAAATTGTACCAAAACAGTATAAATATTTCATTATATGTATTCACCTTGTAGCAATGTATAAAGCCATCCTTCAAGCCCTGCTTCATTAACGAGTCCGGAAAGACCGTTTCTTGTATCTAAGGGTCCTGAATTGTATGTGAATATGTTTCCTTTTTCTGCAGTACACATTTTTTGCTGTGGTTTTCTGGCCCATATACAGTTAATCCACCAATGTGTTCGTTTTAGCTGAAAAAATTAGGTGTGATGCCCCCGGAACAGCCATTACCTGTGAAATGTAATCGCATCTACCAGATAATGTGGGCCAATAATGGTGACTCCATTAGCAGACAGTATGCTGGGACAGCTGCTCTGAAGGTAAATACTTGCAGCAAGCATCTGTGGGTCATTATTTAGGACACAGACTGTGGTTTAAAACCACAGAAAGGTATGTGGGCTCCAGGTTGGGGGTGTGTGTAGTTGACTCTTTTCTGAAATGTTTGGCTAAGGCAGGGCCAGGTAATGTGACTCAAGCAGGCCACGCATTACATCAGCGGGAGAGGGGGCTGTGTGGACCTGAGGAGGAGTGTGTGCTCTCTCTGGAGGGGCCTGTGTTGCCAGACCCTCCAGTTTTTCAAGGGATTCTGGAAATCCAGAATTTTATATGAAATGGTTGGTTTTCAAAACTGACAGAACAGAGCATGTCTGCTGGCAGGTTTTGGCCACCAGTGTCATACTTCATCTTTGAGTTTGAATCCCAACCCTGCCTCTTAACTAGCTGTGACCTTGGACAAGTCACTTAATCACTCTGATTTGTCACACAGGAATTATACTAGACTAGACGTATTTCAAAAGACTGCTATGGGATCATATGAGTCAGTGCATGTTAAGGGCTTAGAATATTCTCTGACACACGTAAATGCAGAAGAAACGTTTTAGTTATTGTTAAAAGTAAAGTCTTTTGAAGATCCTATAGAGCTATTCCTCATAGAATATTAGGTTAAATATGAAATACATTCTCTAGTAAATAAATTCCTTCATCTGAGAGCGTTGTCCTCTGTGGCAGTAAGAAGTGTTAGAATTTGTTTAAATTAGGTTTATGTTAATCATTCTTCAAGGTTCTAGTTCATCTCAAGGTACTTCTTATACAGGTTGTACCATCAAGGACTTAACAGGCATCAGTCCTTTTTTTGCATTGAGTGATAAATATCAAAAGCTTTTTATTAATTACAGAAGGTAAACTTTAGAAGTCTTGGTATAGGCCAGGTACAGTGGCTCACCCCTGTAATCCCAGCACTTTAGGAGGCCGAGGCGAGTGGATCACCTGAGGTCAGGAGTTCAAGACCAGCCTGGCCAACAAGGTGAAATCCCATCTCTACAAAAATATAAAAATTAGCTGGGCAGGGTGGTGTGAGCCTGTAATCCCAGCAACTCAGATGGCTGAGGAGTGAGAATCACTTGAACCCAGGAGGCGGAGGTTGCAGTGAGCCGAGATTGTACCATTGCACTCCAGCCTGGGCAACAGAGCAAGACTCTGTCTCAAAAAAAAAAAAAAAAAAGGCCTGGTATAAGTTAGTGCTTACAGCGAAATACTTCTCTTTTTTTCCCCTTGATTTTAAACTTCTTCGAGATGAGTATTCATACCTTTTTTCTGTAATAGAGACTTGTTGCTCTACTAATATTCCCTGTGACTGGCCTAATTGGCAGCATGTTCTTCCTAAATTGTCAGTTTTAGGACTGAGATTTCTGAGATTGCCTTGGAGAGAAATAGAGGGGTTGGGAGGGGGAAAAAGAAACTACACCTGCCTTGCCTTAAGTTTAAGTCACCACTTCTCTAGGGACTTGCTCTGACATCTTTGTTGTGAAAAGTGCAAGGGAAACAAAACAGTTTAAGTTGTCACTGGGTTCTGCAGGTGCTGGTGATGTGCAGCAAGGTATGGAAACCTCTGCTTTTCCTCCCTGTGTAGAGCTCCTCACCTACACACCCAGGCTAAAAGCCCATTGTGATAAACTCAAGGAGCTATCCACATTTTCCCACATCAGAAACTTGGTTTTTGAATATTACACCAGCTTGAGATGTAAATAGTTTTTATTGTTTTGGTGTTTGTCATATAATTTGTTTTGACCTGTAAATTCTAGAAATTCTACAAATTGCTAAGAATGGCTTTACCCTAAAGCACCATCTAACTGTGAAGACTTGATGCCACAAATAGCATGTGTAATTATTTGACGAGCTTAGATCAGGGTAGAATACTAGTAGATATTTTAATTTAACTATACTATTTGAAAATTATAAAAGTCAGACCTTGGAAATTACAAAAGCCTGTAGAATTCCATACTTGAACTGAAAGCTCACAATTTTTTGGGGGGCATTCTTGTGTTTAAATAAGGTGTCAAAATGAGTTTTTGTTTGACAGGGTGACTTTACAAGGACAGGAGAAAGGAAGTTAGCAGGAGTTATGAAAGATGGAGTGAACTCAGCAAACAGATATTACCTCAACCGATTTAAGGATGCTTATAGGCAAGCTGTTATAGGTAAGAAGCAGAAAAGCTTTTCTTTCCTCAAAATTTATGTCTTCTGTGACTAATACTTTACAGAAACCAGCTTCATTAACATAATTCATGTTTTGTAATATACTTGTGTTTCTGTATTGAGCATCTTACCCAATACATCAAATTCAAATTTTTACAAGATTAGAATTTGACAAATATTTTTGGCTGGAGCAACAAAAGAAACCATCTATTTTCCATGCATATTCATCGGTTTGTTACCCAGGTAATAGAAAGCAGGGTTTGAAGCTCCTGGAGTGTGGAATAAGGTGCCCTAAAATCTCAACAATTTAAAACTTCTTATTCCGTTTGTTTTCTCATTACTCAAGACTGAGCAATGTAACCAGATTATTTTTCCTGTATGCTATTTGTTGTATGTTCTTGCTGTGGACAGATATGCCAGCCTTTTCCATAAGCATGGTTTAACAGAATATTAGGGTACCAGATTTAGAGATTACCCTAACCAACTCATTTTTTTGGAAGAGGAAATGGAAGGATAGATTGCCCAGTAGAATTTATGCATTGACATTTTTAAAATTTAATTTTCATGAAGATGTTACTGTATAGGATTAAAGTAAATGCAGTGTGTTCTGGATTAGAACCAAATGTAACATAGCTGACCTGTGGTCCCTGAGGGTCTTTTTGAAATCTTATTTCTTCACCTGATTATTTAGTGCACACATCAGTCTAGTAGGGCCTAGACACAGGCCACTTAGGAATTTGAGAAGTCTGATATAAAGAAGTTTGATTCATTTGCCAGACATGGAGGGTGCATGCTGTGACTACAGAATTGGATTTTAGCAGTTGATATTCAAGGAAAAAAGAAGGTATCTTGCTTCCATTGGTTATAGCTACTCAGTTATATCATTGAGGACCCCAGTTCTGTCTCCTCTCAGTTCAGCCATCCATAGCATCAGCTGCATCTAGATGCTGAAGCTGGCTGAGAGATCTTCAAGGTTGAGAGATAGAAGCCAGTAGCAATCTGTGTTTGTCTCTTTCATGTGTAGGGCTGGTGGTTGGCAGATCTTTTTTCGCCGAAGCCTCCTTGAGTGTCGTTGTCCCATGAGACAATGAGATAGGGAGGATAGGGAATGGGATTATAATGATTTATTAAGGCTGCGCCGCATGCCCCGCCAAGAGGAAGTTAGCTTGTCTGTTCAGCTGTTTGCTCATTTTACAACTGGCTTATCTTTTTATTATTGATTTGTAGGGGTTCTTTATTCTAGATACAGGTCCCTTACCAGATAGATGAATTGTAAATATTTTCTCCTGTTCTAGGGGTAATCTTTTCACTTTTGTGATGGTGCCCTTTGAAACACAGTTTTTAATTTTTATGACGTCCAATTTGATTATTTTTTTCTTTTGTTGCTTATGATTTTAGTATCATATCTTAAAAATCATGCCTAATCCAAGGTCACAAAGATTTATGCTCATGTTTTCTTCCAAGAGCTTTACAGTTTTAGGTCTTATACTCTTTTGTTTTTTAAAAATATATTAGTAAACTAAAATGATGATAGATATTAACAATTCCACCCTAGATTTGATGCAAGGCATTCCAGTGACAGAAGATCTTTATTCCATATTTACCAAGGAGAAAGAACATGAAGCTTTGCATAAGGAAAATCAGAGAAGCCACCAGGAACTAATTAGCCAGCTCTTACAAAGTTACATGAAGTTACTACTGCCTGATGATGAGAAGTTCCATGGGGGCTGGGCCCTCATTGACTGTGACCCCAGGTAAGTTGGAGTGGTGTCCAGGTGACCAGCTTGCTTAACAGATGTTGGGAAGTTGTCATGATTAACACTGGCAATTGCCCCTAAAGCTGTGGGCATGGATGCATGGCGCTTGGTTATTTCCTCTATGGGCTGGTAGTAAGGCAAGCTGACTGAGGCACTTGCCTTGGATGCAAAATTAAGGGGGTTCTAAAAACTTGGTAATGAAGAAAAATATTTTGGTGCAGTATTTGATTGAAAAAAATTTAAACTGCCGAACTATAGCCTGCAGCTGGCTGTGGGTTTCCCAGTCCCTGCACTAGAATCTAGGTTTATTGTATTAATGCACGTAAGTGAGTGCAACACGAGGTGCGGTGAGGCTGGGTATTTTTATTGGTTATAAAGTGGTCCTGGCCTTGCATAAAATAAATAGGCCAACTAATAGTCTTTTTTTTTTTTAAATAACAAAAACCATCCAGTTTCAAGTGGTTCTTAAAAATATCAATGAATAGCGGGATCTAAATTTATCCACTAGATTGAATGCTTGCCTTTAGGCTGAAATCTAAAACGATAACCTTTAATATTATAAATCAGAAACATTTTAGGAAATTGTAACCCAAGCTTTAAGAATAAAGCACTGTAGTTCGATTTTATCTCCTACATTTTGCGTGTTTTTAGTAAGAGGGGCATAAAATGTGCTTGAAAGTACAATTAAATGAAAGATAGTATTTATATATTAAAAGGAATAAAAAACAACATTGACTTGTGGATTCATAGGGAAACATCCCATGACATTAAACTCATGGATTTTTTTCACTTTGATAGTAAATACTGTTATGTATGGATGTAATTTGTGGACTTTAAAAATAAGAGCTGAAGTTTTCCTCACACACAACCTAGCAGAAGGTTTTTGTGTTTGTTTAAGTCATTTGGCAAAGCTATTTTGATTCACCTCCTTCACTTGTGTTTTTTAGTGGCAGCAATCCAAGTTAATGTAGCACCAAAAAAAAAAAAAAAAAGAGTACTTTTAATTCCCATTCAAAAATAACTGCTGGCAGCACACCTGCATCTTTCTTGAGTTTTAACTGCACTTAGATTTTTAAGAGGGTATCAATATCATCATGATTGTCAATATCATCTTTCTTCAATCAAATATTTTTGTGTCTACTTTGGGATAATCAAATTTGGGAAAAACCAAAAGGTTTCTTGCTAGTGCTGGCTACCATTTTGTAGGGTACATTGCACTTGTTTGATTTCCAATTCTGTAATTTTTATGGAAAATTGGTACCATGGGGTGAAGAGTATTAAAAAATGTAAAGTGTATATAGCTTTGCTATTTAAAGTTTGCAACAAAGTTTGGGTAAGGATGCTTTAAGAGTCATTAGAAGCCTCTTGCAAAGATTCATAAAAACATACTTACTTCTGACAATTGTATTAATCAAAATAATGAATAATGGTATGGTGGCTTGCACCTATAACCCCAGCACTTCGGGAGGCCGAGGCAAGAGGATCATTTGAGTCCAGGAGTTTGAGAGCTCATCTCTACAAAAAAATTTTAAAATTAGCCTGGTGTTGTGGTGCATGCCTATAGTCCCAGCTACTCAGGAGGCTGAGGAGGGAGGAACTCTTGAGCTCAGGCGTTTGAGGCTGCAGTGAGCCGTGACTGCAGCACTGAACTCCAGCCTGGGTGACAGAGTGAGACCCTGTCTCAAAAAAAAAAAAAACAACAAAAAACAAAACAGTGTGGTGAAACAAGAATAGTCCTCTAGGATTAGGTCTTTAAATCACTGGCTGGGCACTGTAGCTTATACCTGTAATCCCAGTGCTTTGGGAGGCTGAGGTTGGAGGGTTGCTTGAGGCCAGCAGTTCAAGACCAGCCTGGACAATGTAGTGAGACCCTGTCTCTTAAAAAAAAAGTCACTGTTGGGTGATTAGAGTCTCAAATCTTTTAAGTTCTCAGCTACCAAATATCTGCCTCAGAAATACCATTGTGCTTCATTTTTCTTTTATCCACTAACGTGATGAAATGCTTCTCTTTTTTTTCCTGATTTTTGACTCCCACCTCTTTCCAGTGCCCAGTAAATGCATTTCCTATTTTTCTTTAATCCGGCACTATAGAATTTGACTTTCCAGTAACAGGGAACCAGTGAGTATCTTCTGTTCTCCTTTAATTAAAGTTCCTAGGGCCGAGCGTGGTGGCTCATGCCTGTAATCCCAGCACTTTGGGAGGCTGAGGCGGGCAGATCGTGAGGTCAGGAGTTTGAGACCAGGCCAGCATGCTGAAACCCTGTCTCTACTAAAAATAAAAAAATTAGCTGGGCATTGTGGTGCGTGCCTGTAGTCTCAGCTGCTTGGGAGGCTGAGGCAGGTGAATTGCTTGAACCCAGCAAGCAGAGGTTGCAGTGAGCCAAGATTATGCCATTGTACTCCAGCCTGGGCGACAGAGTGAGACTCTGTCTCAAAAAAAAAAAAAAAAAAAAACCCAAAATAAATAAATAAATAAAAATAAAGCTCCCAATGAAGAATAACTTACTATCAGTCACACATAACTTAGCATCAGTCACACGTGTTAGTGAAGGCCAGTGCATTCTTCCTGTTGCTCATTGCTGCATTTGGGCTGTACAGCTGAGTTCTTCCCTGAAAAGCAGCTGCCCACTCTTCCTTCATGACAAGTGAAGCCGAAACACATGCGTTCAGTGTGTTATCAGCTTTTCGGCACATGGGGCTCCCCCTAAAGATGACCCAAATAGTCTCACATGGCATGATGGATAATGAAACCTTTAAGTTACTTTGTTCAGTCCTTATCACTGCTTTGTCTGTAGATGCTAACCTGGTCCAGGGCTTGCAGCTGCCCCACTGGGGGTCTCAGGCTGAGCTTTCTGCTGAGTTTGCCTTTTAGTTGTATTTTTGTTTCTTCTACTTTTTTTTTTTTTTTTTTTTTTGACAGAGTCTTGCTCTATCGCCCAGGTTGAGGTGCAGTGGCACGATCTCGGATCACTGCAAATTCCGCCTCCTGGGTTAATGCCATTTTTCTGCCTCAGCCTCCCAAGTAGCTGGGACTACAGGCGCCTGCCACCATGCCCGGCTAATTTTTTGTATTTTTAGTAGAGATGGGGTTTCACCGTGTTAGCCAGGATGGTCTCAATCTTCTGACCTTGTGTTCTGCCTGCCTCGGCCTCCCAAAGTGCTGGGATTACAGGCGTGAGCCACTGCGCCCGGCCCTCTACTTCTTTATTCTTTTATTTTAGGATAGCTTCCACTGGGAGCCTCTGAGTCTCCCAGTTACTTTCCAATTTGTTGTCGGATTCCCTTACTCTCTTGCTCAGATGTTGGTACACAGTGTTTTCTCCTCTGATTCATTCTTAGATGATCAGTTGCCAAGAATGATTGTGAGAGTATTCTTCACCTATGTTAAGTGCCAGAGCCTCCACTGCCATCCTCATCTTCTTCCTTGTGGTCATTGGTGTCCAAAATAGACCCGTCAGAGTCATTGGCCCAGTGATTCCCTTTGATCGTCATCCTTTGGGACACTGAAAGAGTCTGAAGATTTTCCCATCAGTGCAGGAATTGTTAGCTGAGGTTCTATCTTTCCTGATGTGTTGCTGGTTGTGAAAATGTTGTCTTCTCTAATGTGTAAACCAGTGTCTGATGCAGAGTGGTTCTGTCTGTTGGCTCTCAGTCCAGAGAAGCTGACTTGGGTTTAAGGCAGAGATGGGCAGGGGAGCTCCATCACTAACCAGGACAGCAGGAGTGTCTGAGGGAATGATGTGTTGATTGTCAAGAGGAGGAGGTAGAACATGGGACACAAGGATCACAGACTTGTGGAATTTGTGTGTGGTCTGCTCTTTGGAGACAGGCATGGTTGCTAAATTTTGAGACTCTCCACTCTGTTCCGGAAAGATCTTCTCTAAAGCTCACCATGCCAGACTGGTTGCATCTCATAATGGTTGAGGTGTTGGCTGCTTGCTAGATTTTCCTTGCTGCTGGTGGTCCCCGTGGTTAATGTTTTGCTAGAAACTTGTTCCTTTGAAGATTGGGGACAGGAAGAGGTGGACGTAGGAGCCAGCGAAGCCAATGTTTTGGAGCCAGTGGCTTCTCAGGTCGTTTTCCTTGGCTTGTGTAGCAGGATGAGGGCTGCCTACCAGAGGTCTTGGTATTTTTTTTTTAATGGAAGGCACTTAATCTCCCTGTGGCTGGCTCCACTGTGAGCCCCTTTTGGAGAGCCAGGTGGTTTAGGGATTTAGGCTGGGGCTTAGGAGCTGGAGGAGGTGGAGCAGGAGCTGGGTCTCAGAATGGTTTTCAAGCGATCTCTTTTCTTCTAGAGGTGGTGCTTTTTCAGATAGAGAACTGTTACCTTCTTCCTACATTTTCCTCTCCTGTGGATTATGGATTACCCTCGGGGGAGACAGCAGGTATCATGTGCTGTTTGAATTTTCAAAGTAACTACTGCGTTTCCATCTTGATTAGAGAATTCTTATTAACTCCTCTTCATACAGGCACATCTTTGTCTTGTGGGTGTGATTCTTTCTAATACTGCTGCTATTTCTTTGAATTTGCCATCGATATTTTTCTTCCACTTACTGCAAGGCTTAAAGATTTTCCTAATGGTGCTGTTTCCCTTTCTCTTGATAAGAGATTTGGAAACCTGCTCTTGGGCCGAGTTTGCTATAGAACCTCTGTACAATCCATCAGCTCGGCTGGAGGTGTTGACCCAGAACAGAGGCTCCTGCTGGAGGACAGGAGGTGGCTGGAAGTGGCAGTGGGGGTGCAAGTCTCTGGAGAGCCAGCCAGTGGAAGGCTCAGCTGTCAGACTTAGGGATTTGCTCTTAACTGCCTGCCTCAACCATCCACTCGTGAAATATGTGTGTGTGTTCAAACAGTTTTATTGAGACATATAATTCATATACTATATAATTCACCTATTTAAAGCATGTAATTCAATGGTTTGTAGTATATTCAGAGTTGTGCAGCCATCACCATGGTCAATTTTAGGACATTTTCATCACCACAAAGAGAAGCCCCGTACCCTTTAGCTGTCACTTCCCTATGCTCCACACTCCCATCCCTAAGCAACCACTAATCTAATTCTGTCTCTGGATTTGCATATTCTAGACATTTCATTCAAGTGGAATAATATAATTGTGTGACCTTTTGTGACTGGCTGCTTTCACTTAGCATAATGTTTTCCAGGTTAATCCATGTTGTGGCATGTGTCAGAGCTTTATTCCTTTTTGTAGCTGAATAGTATTTCATTATAGACCACATTTTGTTCATTCTTCTGTTGATGGGCATTTGGGTTATTTCCACATTTTGCCCATTGTAAATAGTGCTGCTATGAACATTTGTGTACAGGTTTTCGTTTGAACACCTGTCTCTATTAAATAGCTCTTTTGGGTGGAAATGGCCAGATTATCCAATAATCCTGTTTAACTTTTGAGAAACTGCCAAACTATTTTCTACAGTGGCCATGCCATTTTACATTTCCACCAGCAGTGTATTTCAGTACATTCCAGTTTGGAGGGTTCCAGTATCTCCAGTCTTTGCCAATACTTATTCACTTATTTTCTTTTTTTGCTAATTGTAGTCATCCTACTTAGTGTGAAGTGGTATCTCATTGTGGTTTTGATTTGTATTTCCCTAATGACAAACGATGTTAAGGATTTTTTTTGTACTGTTTGTTGGCTATTTCTGTGTCTTACTTGGAAAAACATGTATTCAAACCCTTTGCCCATTTTTTAATTCGGTTGTTGATTTGTAAATAAAGTTTTTTTGGGAACAGGGCTGGGATTAGGGTCGGGTGAGTGAGGTACGATTATGCAACTACAGCGGTGTATTCTATCTTTACTTAAATGTTTGATGCTTTGTCCATCATGTATTTTTGCATTTTGGTTTTTAAAAATATTGCACTAATTGTCTGGTTGACAAAATTAATGACACCCTTTAAAATTTGTACCAGAGACCAGTACCTCCTCACTCACCTCACTGCAGTCCCAGCTGTGTTTCAATATCTGGTGGAAAAACAGGCAAGCAGTTTGGAAATGCGCGGTCCCAGCAGGGAAGTAGGCCTGGCTGCGGGGTCCCGGCCTAGGGCATTGGGCGCTGGATACAGAGAACTGGGAACCGGGAACTGTCCAGCACGCCCGTGCCTGTCCTGGCCCTTTTCCCTTGCAAGGCTGAGCGCAGCTCTGTCCGGGCCACCCTAGACGCACTCCGTGGCCAGGGCAGACCTCTCTGCCTTTCTTGTCCTTTCCCGCCCGTTATCGCAGGAAACCCCCGACTCTATCGACAGCGGGAAAGAGGCTCTGAGACTGGAGAGGCAACTGCGGACCTACAGGGCCCGCGTCACCTCTCTGCGAAGCCAAGTGGTGTTCCCAACTTGCTTCGACTCGCTTCCGTGCTCTCAAGCCGACTGCCCGGTCCATCCGTGGCAGTGGAGTGGCCAGGCACACGGCAGCCACTGTCCCTTAGGCATGCGATGGCCTAGGGGCCAGATGCTCGGCGCGGTACCCTGGCCCGGCCCGCCAGTGTCCCTCTCCAGCCGCAGGCACTGACCCTGACGAAGGCGAAGGCGAAGGCGCCGCAAACTCTCGCGGGAGTGGCCACCCTGGCGCCCCTCCCCCGCCGGGCCGGGGTCCGTGCCCTCCTTGGAAGGCGTAGGATGCGGAGGATGGAGCGCGCATGCGCACTGGCCGCCAGCCGAGGCCGGAAGTGAGCATCCGGAAGCTAGATGTGTCCCCTGGGCGTGACTTTGCACTGCCGCGTCGCAGTTGCCGCATTCGCCGCATTCGCTGCAGGCGCGAGGTTGGGTGCAGGCGGCCGTTTGAGCCTCGAGGCATCGACGGACGGACAGACGGACGGACGGACTGACTGACGATGCCGCGCTCTCACAGGCCTGCACCTACCGCGCAGCGGGCTGCCACTGCCGCGGCAGCCGAGCCCAAGTCTGAGGGCGTTGTGGCTATGACTTTCAAGATTTTTCTCCTTTTTGCAGGACTTATGGTTAAAGTTCCTGTGGGGTTATATTTTTCCTGCAAATTACTTCTTTTCCAAAGTCTGATGTTGATGTCCCCGGAAGACAGCGGCTTTTACGCGACCATTGTCGCAGTGGTCGGGCTTCATGTGGTGCTGGCAATTTTCGTCTTCATAGTGTGGAAGGAGGGCTTGCCCCAGTGGCGGGAAAACAAAAACGAGTAGAGCAGCTTCTTCAGAGCTGCAAACGTGGGGGGTGGGGAGGGTTTTTCGTCTTGTTTCTTGTTCGTATTGAACGTGCTTTTATTTTTATTTTTATTTTTTTTTTAAGGGGAAGGGTGGGTGGGGAGGGAATTAAATATTTACTGCAGCTAAGACTTCAGTAAAATTGAGGGTGGGGGGAGGGCTGACATTTTCCGACTGCCTGTTACGTGCCAAGTGCTTTTTGTTAAGGACATAATGTTTTTGACTGGGGTTCATGTTTGGCTGATGTAAATATTAATGCCAAAATAGGAAGTCAGGGTGAAAGTAACACTGTAATTAGTAGTAGAATTTATTTCGTATTAAAATGTGTCGTGACGTAATTTTTATGGCTTGGCTCAAGCAACAATTTTCAGAGTGCACGTAAGTATCAATGCATAAAACTTAACTACGTTTTACAGTGTTATTTGCAATTATTCTCCATGAGGCTGCTTGGATCGTTGTCCTTTTCCCATTGATTAATTGGTTAATGCTCAGATTTTGGCTCCTAGAATTGATCTGTGTTTCCGGTCCTGGCATCTCATTATGTCATTTGTTGTGTTTTTCGATACTGTACGTGCAAATTGAGGTGAATTTGTTGTTTTAGATTAAGACTGTCAGACTCAAGCTACAACAAGGTGTCTCTGATGTAAAAAACTGCAGTTGAAGATTACGGTAAATCCTTCCCTGCAGTACCTGTTAAACAGTGACCTCATTCTTAACGCAGATTTAGACCATGGTTTAAGTTTCACCTACACACACTTTTTTTCCACTATTATTTTCTGCTTGTATTTAGTAGCATTTTGATAAGGTCTAGGGAATAGGTATGAAATCCCAAGGGAGAAATGTCGTCTTTCTTACAGTGGAATTTGGAGACCAGTATAAGAATGCAGAAACATCGCTACCTTTTGCTGGAAAGGCTATTATTATTGTTAGATTAATATTAGACTAAAAGTTTCATTTTAATTCAGAGTCTGCCTGTGTTGTTAATTATTTGTAGATTGTATACTTTAAGAATTTTCTTATTGGTAATTTTATAAGGATGTACATTTTACTGTAGTTTTGGTTTCATGGTTCATCAACACTTACTACCTGGATTCTGATTATTTTCATAATTGATTTTAGAGTGGGTATAAACATAGCAAAATAGACTTAGAATAAGGGTGTTTGTTTATTGAAAGCCAAATAAATTATAATGACAAACATGCAAAAGTAGCTTGGACTTGTTCCATTTTTGCACATTAAGTACTGTATTCATATAAAAGTCTTTCAAAAGATGTATTCCACGTGAATGTAAAGATATCCTGAATGTACAGTGTGTTATTTTGAAGATTAGATAATGTGAGATAATTTAGATTTCTCCCTTCTCACTCTCACGTTTTTCTTTTTTCTTCCCTTAACTATTTCTCTGTCATCCTCCAATCCCACCACTCCCCCACCTCAAATTATCCCATTTCCTGAGGGACTCCTTCCTCCTTTGGCTGCCTTTCTGTACTCTCCATCCTTCACTTCCCAGATCTGCGTTTCCTTGTTTTTTAAAGACTGTCCAAATGGATAGATTGTATTACATCTAATTGCAGTAGAACTCATTGATTCTCTTCTTTTTTTCCCCTCCCCCTGGCCAATTTTTTGTCCTAAGTATCTCTGCTTTAGAAATATGCTTGGCAAAAACTGCAGATGAAAATGAAAATATTAAACTCCTGTGTCATATTTGTTTAGCCTCATTGATGCTACTCACAGAGATGTGGATGTGCTGTTACTGCTTTCTAACTCTGCCTACTACGTGGCCTAGTAAGTTGCTTATTGATTTAAAGCTTTTGATTTTGTTTTAAATTTGAGTAAATTTTCTTTTTAGAAATTGTAACAAAAAAATGAGAATATGGTTTTGTTATATATTTTATGAAACTTCATTGAACCCCTTTACCTTATATAACTGTTGCGTCATTCTAACTCCCTTTTATCTTCATTGGTTTGAAAGCATGATTTTACAGTTAAATTAATATGTTTATGTTGTATTCTTTTGGCATTTGGTATTGTTTCCTATATATCTCCCAGATTTTGATTTATTCCATACATTTTTATCACTAATGACCACATATTGTTTATATTACTATAGTAAAGTTTTTCCTCACTGTTAGGTATTAAATTACTTCCAATGTTTTGTTGCTACGAATAATGCAGTTGTCTTTATGCAATACCGTGTCTGTGTGTGCGTGTGTGTGTGCATGCATCTGCGCACTTCTTTGGTTACAAGGGTATGAGGAATTACGACTTCTGTGGTTTGTTGTCAGATTGATCTCCAGAAAGACCCTGAATGAATAAGCACTTGTTTCCCCACACCTTACCAGTGTTGTTCTAATTTATATTTACTAAGTAAATACTCACTTTAGTTTTGGCTTTGTGTAAACTGTTATTTTTTAGTCATTTGCCCAGATGCCTGTTGGCATATATCATATGGATTTTTCATTCTTGATTTTGGATATCATATTTAACAGTTGTATTGTTCCCAAATACAGTTTGTTTTTTTTCCTCTCTCTCTGCCTCCGTCCTTCCCTCCCTCCATCTGTGTGTGTGTGTGTGTGTGTGTGTGTGCGCGCGCGCGCGCGCGCGCAGGCACATTTGCCTTGTAGGTTAGGTTTTAGGTTTGTTTTCATTTTATATGAGTTTTTATAAAACTTATTTTAACCTCGTAGTTGCCTTTTTGAGACAGAGTTTCGCTCTTTTTGCCCAGGCTGGAGTACAATGGCATGATCTCGGCTCACTGCAACCTCTGCCTCCCGGGTTCAAGTGATTCTCCTGCCTCAACCTCCTGAGTAGCTGGGATTACAGGCATGCGCCACCATGCCCAGCTAATTTTGTGTTTTTAGGAAAGACGGGGTTTCTCCATGTTGCTCAGGCTGGTCTCGAACTCCTGACCTCGTGATCCACCCGCCTCGGCCTCCCAAAGTGCTGGGATTACAGGTGTGAGCCACCACACCTGGCCCTAGTTTGCTTTTTTTTAACTGTTAGATCTGTGAACTTATTTTCCCTTAGCTGTTGAACTATATATGTTATTCTTGTTTCATTTTTAAAATAGTTCTTAAGTTTAACATTTTACCCCAGAATGTATGTGCTGTGGAAGATTTTGTTAACTGTATGTATGTAACAGTTTGCAGCTATTGTGCCTTCCCTAACAAGCCAAATATGCTTTTGACTTAAATCTCTTTTAACTTCATTTCCCTTTATCTAGTTATGATGATGAAGTTGATAAAGTAAACCAGTATCAACGACTAAGTCTAGAAGACCTGGAAAAAATCGAAATAGGTAAGTTTTAACTTACTAATCAAGTCATAAAAAGCAAATGCTGTTGTTTCCAAGAGGGGGTCAAATTCTTTAAGCAAGTACCTGGTCTAAGTTTCACCTACAAATGCTTTTTTTCACTATTATTTTCCATTTGTTGTTAGTAGCATTTTGATAAGGTCTAGGAATAGGTATGAAATCCTAAGGCAGAAATGTCAGCTCTTCTTACAGTGGAATTTGGAGACCAGTATAACATCTGTTAGAAACCACAAAGGGGTATTCCAAGCTGTCTACTTCTTAGAACTTCCTTTCTATTCGTTATGGGTTAGTGATGGATATAGTCTTATAATAACCGTATTCCTTTTATTATTTACCGTGTGAAGATTACCCTAGGGATCAAGAAAGCTTAAATGATTGAGATTGAAAGAGTTTTTCTAGCTTTATCAAAGCAAATGGTCACCAGAAGTTTGTATTTTGTGTGCTGTCATTTATATTACAAAGAAAAATGTGTTGGGTTTTTTGAAGATAATAGAAGAAAATGTTACGTGAAAGAGTTAACTTTATACATACTCGTTTGGGTTTTTAGGCCCTGAACCCACTCTTTTTGGTAAGCCAAAGTTCTCCTGCATGCGACTGCACTACAGATACAAAGAAGCGAGTGGCTATTTCCACACACTGCGAGCTGTAATGCGTAATCCTGAAGAGGATGGAAAAGGTAAAAAGAGGAGGAGATGAAAGTATTCAGTGAAAACTTTCTATTTATTCTTAAAAGCCCAAAAGGAATTGGGGACATTTCATATCATAACCAACTGAATGAGAGAGGGTCCTGGGAATAGCTTTGGAATATGAGACCCTGACATAGCAGCTCTGTTTCCAGCAGCCCAGGGAGATGATCTGAATGTGTTATTTAGTTTGGGGCAAAGTTCTCTTTAGCAGGGATTCTCAGTGAGTTTGGCCCCATCAGTGATCATATGGGTGTCAAGGCTTTTCACATGTCATGTTTTCATTTGTAGCAGGCAGGAACCATGCCTGCCTTGTTCATGGCTGTTGCCTCGGCATCTGTCACAGTGCTTGAACAAGCATGAGTTAGAACAAACTTTTAATTCCTCGATTTCATTCTTTTGTTTTTGTTCTTTTCTCTTAAAATTTTAGAACATCGTGAATTAGTGGGGAGAGTAGTGAACAGGTAGGAGTTTTCTATAAATCGAAGCCAATAAATTTGTATTTAATTATACAACCACAAATTTCATTCAGTGGTATATGGGTTAGAACTGCTATTTTTTTTAATATGTTCATGGAGAAATCGGCAAGCAGTTATATTTGGGTTGCAGATACCCTTCAGTGCATTGCAGAGATGCTGCAGATCACCAAGCAAGCCATGGGATCGGATGTACCCATAATTGAGAAGAAACTTGAGAGGTGAGCATACTGCTTCTCTCAAGAATAAAGGCATTCTTATCCAAAGTCTTATTTCTTTAAAATTCTTTGCAGGGGGAAAGGGGAGGAGATCACATTATGGTAAAGTGTTGGTATTTAGAGAGGTAAGGATCAAATTTCTGCGGATCAAAATACTTTTTAACATTCTTCACGTATACAATTTTCAGGTAAGTTTTAGACTTACAGAAGAGCTGCACAGGTAATTTAGAGAGTTTCCATATACCCTTCCTTCGGTTTCCCTTCATGTTACCCATTTATAACCATAGATCATTCATCCAAACTTCAGAAAGTAACCTTGGCACGGTAAGATGAATCAAAGTACAGATTTCGCTCGGTGTTCACTAGCGTCCTTTTCTGTTCCAGGATCCAGTTGGGATTCCACACCGCATTTAGTTGTCTCTATAGTTTAGTGTTACTTCCTCAGTCTTGTCTTTTCTCTCATAATTTTCACATTTTTTAAGAGTACTGGTCAGCTGTTTTGTAGAACATCCCTTAATCTAGGTTTGTCCAGTGTTTTTTCCTGATGAAGCTGAGGTTACGCATTGTCGGGAAGGACACCGCAGAAGCGATGTTCACTTCTCAGAGCCTCATGCTGTGGGGAGGGACGGCATGACGGCCTTTGTAGTAGTGTTGAGAATAAGCTTGGTTACTTGGCTGGGGTAGCATCTGCCAGGATTCTGCACTGCAAACTTTGTGTCTTCCTCTTTATAATTGCTAAATATTTAGGGGAAAATACTTTGAGACTATGTAAATATTGTTTCTGTGTAAACTTAAGTCTATTCATTTTCATAACCATCGTGGATCTTGTCTATGGTTATTTATTCCTGTCATGATCTGTGGTGGTTTTTCTAATTCTCATTCCTTCTACACTTGTAATTGGAATTCTTCTGGAAAGCCACTGCACCCAGCCTCTTGTACACATTTTTAACCTATACAGGTTAATAATCTTTCATTGCTAAAGATTGTATTTTATGCATTTTCCATATTACTGTAGAATTCATAACTACCATTTAAATAGATGCCTTCTGTGATCTGTTTGGAAATGTATTGTGTGGGTTCAGAACGTGGACTCTGTGACTCCTGTTTCTATCAATTACTCTTTAACCTTGGAAAACATACGCCTTTACTTCAGTTTTGTTGTCTGTACGATGAGAGAAAATCCATGTCAGTGCATTGCATGAACTGAATGATAACGCACTTAGACCTGGCACACAGCTATTAAACCCAGTTGCCAAGAATTTTGGTTGCTAGCATTTTTTCCTTTTATAAAAAAGTCATGACAGATATCTTTGTCATGTATTACTTTCTCATGTTTAGGATAATTTCTTGAGAATATCATCCCCAGGTTGTGAATCTGGATTAAAAGACATGAATATTTCACTTGTCCCTAACAGTGCCAAACTGATTGTCAGACTCCTTTAACCCTGCACCCACCTCCTTAAAGGTTATTGCTTATCCTCAGTTTCAGGAAAAACTCTGAAGACCCAGAGTTTCATTTTCTTCTGAGATGGAGTCTTGCTGTCATCCAGACTGGAGTGCAGTGGCGCAATCTCGGCTCACTGCAAGCTCCACCTCCCAGGTTCCCGCTATTCTCCTGCCTCAGCCTCCCAAGTAGCTGGGACTACAGGCGCCCACCTCCACACCCGCTAATTTTTTGTATTTTTAGTAGAGACGAGGTTTCACCATGTTAGCCAGGATGGTCTCAATCTCCTGACCTCGTGATCTGCCCGCCTTGGTCTCCCAAAGTGCTGGGATTACAGGCGTGAGCCACTGTGCCCGGCCCACCCAGAGTTTCATTTTCTTGAGTGATACAGCATTTAAAATATGCTTAGGATATCCCTCTAGGTGTGTTTAAAAGTTTTGATAGAGTAACACTGTCTCCACAAGTACTTAGGTAGGTGGTATTTTGCCAAGAGAATGGGTCTGAGAGCAAGCCCCTGCAAGGATTTTGCTGTCCTTGACACAACTCATGTGGCCACAAGCGATACATTTTTAACTCCTAAGTAAACTGATGAGAGGAAACATTGAAATTTTTTCTAAGTACTTTGTAAAGAAAATAGTATGTTTTAAACATTAGGCTTTTGAATTTGGAAAAGAATGCCTATCAACAGATTATTTCACATTTAAAAAGTGTGGCTTTTCTTTCTCATGAGCATCTGTCAGGTTTTGTGGTCCACATTCTACTAGTGAAGAGAGCCATTTGGCCAGAAGAAAATTGTTCAGACTTTTGCTAAAGAATTACTTTAACCCAGAATTTTTCTGTAGTATGCTCATGATCAGTGACCTTGCATGACCCAACAGGACAAATGCACAGACTGAGACATTTGTGGCAGATAGCATCAACTTTTCTCTTATTTATAGCTGTCAGGAGGGATACCAAAGGAGAGAAGACACCAAGAGTAATTGTGTTAAATGTCCCAAATCTTTTTAAAAATAAATTCAGGTAACCCACGGGACATATAAGAAAATGGGAGTCTTACCCCTCTCTCCCCGCACTACCTGAATTGAGCCACATTGGGATGTGTCTAGATAACCTGAGTTCAGGTGCTGCAGATTCCCATTTATAGTCAGATGGTGGCGGTGCTAGACCTGCACCGCCCACAGTGGTAGCCACTCACATGTGGTTGCGAAGCCTTTTAGAATGCAGCTAGGCTGAATTCAGGTGTGTTGTAATTATAGAACACTACACATTGCCTATATTAGTTCAAAAAGGAGTATTAATCATTTTAATATTTTCATGTTGAAATATTTTGTATATATTGGGTTAAATATTACAGTTAATTTCATTGCTGTTTAATGGGGCTGCTAGAAAAATTGCAATTATGTATTTCACATATTTCTATTGGATAGCACTGTTTTAATGTCAACTCTCGGGTTATCTATCAGTTAGCAATGCAGTGTTCTCAAGAAGTTGGGACCAATTTGAATAAGTGTTTTCACTTATATTAATAACTGGAACTGGTATATTGGATTCCATGGAGGATTAACTTCTTTTCTCTTCTAATTTGCAGGAAGAGCAGTAAACCTCACGAAGACATCATTGGTATCAGATCTCAAAACCAAGGTTCTTTGGCCCAGGGAAAGAATTTTTTAATGAGCAAATTTTCATCTCTAAATCAAAAAGTGAAGCAGACCAAATCCAATGTAAATATTGGCAACCTCCGAAAGCTAGGAAACTTTACCAAACCTGATATGAAAGTTAACTTTCTAAAACCAAACCTAAAAGTAAATCTTTGGAAATCAGACAGTAGTCTTGAAACTATGGAAAACCCAGGAGTGATGGATAAAGTTCAGGCAGAGTCTGATGGGGACATGTCTTCAGATAATGACTCATATCACTCTGATGAATTCCTTACAAATTCTAAGTCTGATGAAGACAGGCAGCTAGCTAACTCATTAGAGAGTGTAGGGCCAGTAGATTACGTTCTTCCTAGTTGTGGTATTATTGCTTCAGCGCCTCGATTGGGTAGTCGGTCCCAGTCTCTTAGCAGCACAGATAGTAGCATTCATGCTCCTTCAGAGATTACTGTTGCTCATGGGAGTGGGCTTGGAAGAGGCCAGGAGTCTCCTCTGAAGAAAAGCCCTTCTGCTGGCAACGTACACATACTGACTGGCTTTGCCAAGCCTATGGATATTTACTGCCACAGATTTGTGCAAGATGCACAAAACAAAGTGACCCACCTAGCAGAGCCCAGGTCTGTGTCTCAGCAGGCTAGTCAGGAAAGAAATCAAATGACCAGTGAAGTTTCAAACAAACAAACCCAATCAGAATCAACAGAACAGACACCTTCTCGGCCGTCTCAATTAGATGTCTGTCTGTCTGCAACAGGCCCACAGTTTTTGTCAGTTGAGCCAGTGCGTTCAGTTGCATCTCAAAAAACCCCCAGCTCCGCTTCCAGCATGCTTGAACTCGAGACAGGGCTTCACGTAACTCCTTCTCCTTCAGAGAGCAGTAGCAGCAGAGCAGTCTCTCCCTTTGCCAAGATTCGAAGTTCCATGGTCCAGGTTGCTAGTATTACCCAAGCTGGATTAACCCACGGGATAAACTTCGCAGTGGCAAAAGTTCAGAAGAGTCCTGCAGAACCTGAAGTCATTAATCAAGTCCAGCAAAATGAACTTAAAAATATGTTTATACAATGCCAGACACGGATAATTCAGATTTAGCTTTTAGCCATAAGAATCCTTCCATAGCTTTTATTTAAAAATAGGAAGTTTTTATCTCGGGGTATTTTAATTGTACTGTGTGAATCCAGGGATCACAAATTCTGTTCACTGGAAAGGGTTTTAAAAGGAGTCTGAACCTGAGTAGATTTCCAAATTTTAGAGCCAGGACTACAGAAGAGCATCATTCTAGAATGTGTAGACCTGAGTAGCTTATACACTACAGAGCACTTTGCTTATTTGAAAGTAATTCAGCAACAGGTCACTCTGGGATAAACTGAACCTTTTTTTTGGAGTGGGGTGGGTAGACTACATCAGTAGACACGAGGTCTGGACATGCAGATGCTTAGGGGATTAGCATTTTTCATAATTTGTTCTGTTTGTCAGTTCATTCCTGTGTGTTACCTCTACAAATTACATGTTTAGTTTTTAGTGACTAACATGTTACCGGAGCATTTGAATATAAAGCTATTTTAGTTTTGATGGCTTAACTATTCCCTGAGGGGTTGAGGGTTATTGACACTAAAGAAATGAATTCTCATTTGATCCTAATTTTCCCCATATTCTACTTGAACACATTAAAAACACTCTGCTGCCTATACAATGTAAACCTAGGAATATTCAGACTTGACACACAGTAAACCTGACACATCAGAGGTGAATACCAGCACCTATTAAATTTCATTTTGCTGTTTTCAGGAATGTAAGAACACACATATATTGGCTACTGGAAATCCTAGAAGTCAGGTTTTAATTTATTCCAGGAGGGGCATCCTCAACATCTTATGTAGATGATCAACAACTTCAAAATTTAGTCTGGGCCAAGTGCAGTGGCTCACACCTATAATCCCAACACTGGGAGGCCAGGAGTTTGAGACCAGCCTGGGAAACATATGTCTCTACAAGAAAATACAAAAATTAGCTGGGCTTAGTGGTGCATGCCTGTGTTTCTAGCTATGCAGGAAGACTGCTTGAGCCCATGAGGTTGAGGCTGCAGTGAGCTGTGATTGTGCCACTGACCTCCAGCCTGGGGGACAGAGCAAGACTGTCTCAAAAAAATTTAGTCTGAAGCACAACCGTGCTGAATCTGTCTGACTATAACTCTGACCACACAGAACCAGGGTTTGCCCCTGTAATCCCCACGGTAAGAAAGTTGTACGGCATATTCCAACAAGTATTGGTTTGTCTGGTATCTTTAGAGCTTTACTCTGTTGATGTGATTGATTCTCGGCTGAACATTATGTCTGTTGTAACTTTGATAAGCATTCCACTTTTGTTATTTATTAGTGGTATCTTTTTTTTTACGTGTTAAATCTTGTGATTGTTAAAATAAAGTACCATTGTAATTTAAAGTGACAAATGTGTATGAGAATTCCTTGCGTAACAGATTAAAGAATTTGTAAATGGGGCAAATTTGCTATAACTGAACACTTGGTCTAGCTGTTGCCAGTATTTTACTCCTTTGAAGTATACTCATGATTTAAAAAGTAAAATGGATCAGAAACTATACTTTAAATCCAAACATTCAAAACTGAATGCTTTCTTCTACCAACTTTTCTTCCAACCCAACATTAGGTGAATGTACAACCAACATTAGGTGATACAACCCAACATTAGGTGATAAAATACATGTTTAAACTCCACAGAAACAGTTTTGAAAGAGATTTTTGAAAAGTTATTTTAAGAAGGCAAAGTTCCACGCAGCGTTACACAGGAGTCTACTCAGTTTCCTGGCCATACAGGGTTAACGCTGCGCCTTACATTAGAGCAACAAACCTGACTGTCCATGTGTATATAGGTGAGGGACAAAGGATTTCTGCAGCCAAGCGCTGCACTCCATTCCGCTGCCTGGGTGGGCCTTGAGCAGGAAGGTCCCTCTTGCACCACCTCTTCAGTTCACCTCTCTCATGTCTTCCACCAGGAGGACATGGCCTTTTCCCACACAGATCACATGGGATGGTGAATCTTATTCATGAAAAACAGCCCAAGGTACTGGTAATTTGGGAAGTTTTATTTATTGGAAAGATTCTTTCAAGGGAACTTTTCTGCAAGACCAAGCAATGTATGTATTTTTCTTTGGTAAATTACACTTTACATTGGCACAAAAAACACATGACTAATCTACTTTGCTGTAGGACAGTTAAAGAAAATGTATTTTATCCTCGCAAATCCAGGTTAAGCCTTTGTTTTATTTCTAAAAGTTTAAGGAAGGTCTAGTCTACCAGTTATAAAAATGAAAACCAGTTAAACTCTAATATAAACATTATTTACATTAGTTTATAAAAATAGATTTGCGTTTAGGAAAAGTTGAACAACTAGTAATTTTTACTTCAGTTATTAGGTACAATGAATTCCTTGATTTTTCAAGGCTGACCCTGTTTCCTTGATTAACAATGTCAATTTAGGCCTTAAAATGTAAGCGATCCTTTATCTGTCTCCAACTAGGAAAGTTACTTCATACCATTGCCAGCTTAAAAAGTAACGTCCTAACCTTTCTGAAGATTCTGGTTGCCATAACCATGCTACTATAGTCTGTTAGTTTGCTCTATTGAAACTAATTGGTCTGGAGAAAACCTACCTGCAGCTGTATGAGGCTGTTACTGGAGTAGCAGATGTTAGCTGATCTAATATACTTGGAACCAACGGATGAACCTACATAAAATGCCAAAAATCCAATAGAATCAAAGCAACTACATGACATTAAGAAAATAAAAACTTTCTAAAGGGGGTATTGGTTTTTAAGCTTACTATTTTGTTTTCATATTTGGACACAGCTTTGTAGCACAGCATTCCCTTATGCATGGTTCTCAAATGCACCGGGATAGGAGAAGATAGACAATGTAGTGTCTCGGTTTCTTTTGCCCCCAAAAGCTACATTCATTCCATTTAAAGGACTCTTATTCAGAGACTGTCCTTGGATGAAAAAAATGGTGATAACACCAATTTATTCAAATTAGTTGGCAAAGTAGATTGGCAACCTTATAGTCCCCCAGATTTTTGGAAGTATTACTACTGATCCATAAAATACAAAAGTCTGGGAACCCCTGCCATGTACAAGTCTGGTTTTGCAGGCGGTTGACAAATGTTAAGTGGGAAAAAGTTTCTGTGGCCTAACATCTGGGAAATGACAGTACAGAATTTTACGTAGTCATGTGAATCAATGGCAAATACGCCTCCGTTCCCCAAAGATGGACAACTGGATGCATCCCAACCCAACCCAACCCAACCCAACCCAACCCAACCCAACCCACTGCGAACTGGAAAACCAGAGAACTGGAAAACTTAAGGAATCCGAAGCATGATACCTCTGACTTTGAAACTGCAACAACCTTCTGCATTTCAGCATTTCAACAGTCTGGCCTATGACTCAGCTGAAGCTAAGGAAAAGGTATAATCAGCAACATTATCAATATTAAACTTTTAATATCAAATACTTTTTTTTTACATCATTACTAATTTATATAATTATAAAACAAACTTCAAAAGCTCCATGAAATCAGTAAGGTAAAAGTCCTTACTGAGTATCATATAAACATCAGATGTTACCAGGCTTGATTTCAGGAAATGTCATTGGTTTGTGATAGAAATTACCTATAAAACAATGTGGTATAAATGAACATCTGAATTTTACAATCATGTGGCTACAATTTGCCCATTACTCTTCATAGGCATCAGATCTTTAAAGTTCATTTCCATTCACACATTTCTGCTGCTGAAGCCTCGTTCTTCTTAAAGACTCTAGCTGCTTTGCTCTCAGCCATCGTTCTCTTGACAGCGTTGTCTGACCAGCACTGAGAGACAGACACCTAGTTGGAAACACGGAAACAAATTTAAGTCTAGAGCTGGGAAAGTAAGTTTTAAATTTTTTTAAGACCTAGGAATACTTGGTGAAAACACAGACCATGTTAGGAGACAAGACCGTCTGGCAGTTACACACACATCAATAGCCAAGTCAGGCTTCTAAAAAGAAAGTGTTGAAGAGTCAGAATTGGAGGGTGGCTCACTCTTTGAAGCTTAGAGAACAAGCAGCACGCCTGTTCCACTGAAGAGATCACCAGCCAAACTCGATTTCCCCCTCAATGAGCCCTTTCATAACAGCGTTTTTAAAAGGCAAAGTTCATTTCCGTTTTTAGAAGTCTGCCTCAGTTACTGCTGAATAACTCAGAAGACTTACATACACAAGCTTACTGAAAAAACGATGCACATGCGCCACTTACCGAGCCACCACAAGCAGCTGGTGAAGATCATCAGCAGTGATGCTCTGAGGGTCATTCTTCCGCATTTCCACAAAGTCATCTTCAACTGCCTTTATCAAGAGTAAATGTAAATGATGTGCATTTTTGTAAGGAAGAGAAAATGAACATGGTTCCTTGACTGATATAATAAGGTGGATGTCAGCCTCTTAGACAAAGGAGGCAATATAGGTGAAAGTACCAAAGCATATACATAAATAATGCTGCTGATGAAAATAAAATAATGAAACTCATTTAAGGTCAAGCAAGCATATAAATCAGCAACTGGCATAGGAAACAATGCTTTTCAATAAAGGAGGAGTGATGTTAGTGAAAATGGCAGAGAAGGGACTGCAGAAAACTGTCTCTACTGTTAACACTGATCAAAATCAGCTTTTTAAAAACTAGAAATCAAACCACACTTGCAGCAGTCCAGAGAGCATTTATGCCAGAAAACCAGGTGATTACTGGTAAGAATGTTGAGCCTTGCGGCATTTTAACGTGTCCTACTCCTATATTCCAACCCCTTCCCCGCCAGGCGGTAATTAATAGCTTCTTCAAAAACCAACAGCCTGGCAGCCACCGGAGAGAGAACAGGGCTAGGGCTCCTTCCAAGTGCCATTCCTGGAGAACTGTCATCTGACCACCTGTCTGGTGGCTCCCTGGAAGGACCCATTTGCAAGGTTGTCTTTATTTAACGTGACTGGAAGCCTGTCTACTATGAACCACCTCTTTCCCCAGGGCATTTATCAAAAACAATCAGAAGAAATTATCAATCACCTTAGCTACCTGAGACACTGGGTAACAGTTGTGGCAAACAACAGACTAACACAAACCCTTAAACAGAAAAGCTAGCTGAGAAATGAAATGTCCACAGAGGGCTCTGAAAACCTCACGTCTGTAACTCCGAGGAACTCAGAAGGCTGCAGACATGCTCAGAGACCTTAAACTCCCACCTCTGGATAACCTGGAGGCTCTGTGCGAGCAGGAAATGAAGGCTAAGGCAGGCTTGTAAATTGTATGGCTAAGTGTTGAAGGGTTGCCCCAACTTTTATTTTTATCTATGATGATTATTCACCCTTAGACTGAGAGACTAACTACTTCCTGGCATTTAAGGAAATTTCTTTCCAGTCATTAACCACAAAACTAACAGAACAGAAACTTCAGTGCCCACATGTGACAAAGATACAGACTTTATAGGATTAGTCAAAAAAGTTACTAAACAACCTACCAACAGTAACAAATAGCAACAACAATAAACCCTAGGGAGGTTTAATTTCCAGAGTCTAACTTCCCAGGCAGAGTTGTCATAATATATAATTTAAAATGTCTGGTTGTGGCTAGGTGTGGTGGCTCACGCCTGTAATCCCAACACATTGGGAGGCCAAGGTGGGAGGACTACTTGAAGCCAGGAGTTGATCAGCCTGGGTAATAAAGCAATACCTCATCACTACAAAAAAAAGAAAAAAACAAAAAACTTTAGTTGGGCATGGTGGCGCACACTTATGATCCCAGCTACTGAGGCAAGAGGATCACTTGAGCCCAGGAGTTTAAGGCTGCAGTAAGCTGTGGTTGTGCTACTTACTATTCCAGCCTGGGTGACAGAGTGAGACCCTCCACTGACCAAATAAAATGTCTGGTTTTCAACAAAAAAGTACAAAGAAACCAGAAGGTATGGCTCACACTTTGGGGATAAGGGAGTCAGTAGAAACTGTCCCAGAAGAAACTCAAACATTAGACAAAAAGACTCTAAATTGGCTATTTTAAACATTCAGAGAACTAAAGGAAACCACATAAAAAGAACTTCAGGAAAATATGAGAATCACCAAATAGTATCAATAAAAAGAGAAGTAATTTTTTAGAAGGAAATAAAATTTCTGGAGTTGAAAATATAGTAAAAATTCTCTATAGAGGTACTCAGATTTGATCAGGCAGAAGAAAATCACTAAACTTGAAGATAAGTTCACTGAGATTAGTCTAAGAACAAAAAAAGAAGAATGAGGAAAAATGAACAGAGGCTTGAAGACCTGTGGGATACCATTAAATGCACCATCAGATACATAGTGGGGGTGTCCAGAGGGAGAGGAGAGAGAAATGATGCAGAAAGAAACATAGCCAAAACCTCCCCAAATTTGTTGAAAACTTCCCCAAAATGTGAATTATTCTGCACCTCCAAGAAGCACAACAAACTCCATGTAGGATAAACTCAGAGATCTACACACAGACACATCATAGTCAAAACTGTCAAAAGCCAGAGAATCTTGAAAGCAGTGACAGAAGAATGACTCAGTGTGTACAAAGGATCCTCATCAGAAACTAGCTGGCTTCTCAGTAGAAACCAGAGGCCAGAAAGTGGTGGGAGGACATATTCGAAATGATGAGACAGACTATAAACCAAGAATTCTACATCCAGCAAAACTAGCCTTAAGGAGAAATTAAGACATTCCCAGATAAACAAAAACTTAAAAGAGGGCTGGACGTGGTCACCCACACCTCTAATCCCAGAATTTTGGGAGGCCAAGGAGAGAGGATCACTTGAACCCAGGAGTCTGAGACTAGCCTGGGCAACACAAGGAGACCCCTGTCTCCACACACACACACACGCATATATCAAAGAATTAGCTGGGCACAGTGGCACAGGCCTGTGGTCCCAACTACTCGGGAGGCTGAAGTGGGAGGATTGCTTGAGCCTGGGGGGGTTGAGGCTGCAGTGAGCCACGATCACAACACTGCACTCTAGCCTGGGTGACAGAGCGAGACCCTGTCTCAAAAAAAAAAAAAAAAAAGAATTTGCACAAGTAGACCTGCCATGCAAGAAACACTAAAGGCGTTCTTTGAGCTGAAATGAAAAGATACTAGGCAGTAACATGAACCCACATGAGGAAATAAAGGTTGCTGGTAAAAGTGACTGCATAGGCAAATAGAAAAAACAGTACAAAGTCTTTTCTGTTTCTTTTTTCTCTAAAATTAGACAACTGCAAAAGCAGTAATTCTAAATGTGTTGATGTACATACAATGTATAGAGAGGTAACTGTATGACAGCAGCACAAGGGAGAGGAGAAGGAATGGAATTATAAAGGGGCAAAGTCTTTGTATATTATAATTAAACTGGCATTAGCCACACAAATTTTTTTTAATTAAAAATAACTAAACAAACTGGCATTAATCCTTAATAGATGATTATACTAACATGTTAAGTTTATCCCCCCGGGGCAGCCACTAAGAAAGTAACCTCAAGAAACTTCAAGGGATTAAAATGGGACACTGGAAAATATCTATTTCAAACAAAAAGACAATAATGGAGTAACAGAGGAATAAAAAAAGACATGACAGAAAACAAATAGCAAAATCACCTCATCAGTAATTATGGTAAATGTAAATTGGCTGCATACTGCAATTCAACACAGGAAAATCCTTTATTTTAACCTAGACATACCTTGGTTATTTCATCAGATATGCTATATTCCAAGAATCTCAAAAGGGTTAGATAAATGCGGAATTTGTTCAGCACGGAAGGCAGCACTGCTGAGAGAAGGCTGTTCATGTACTCTTCCATGTTTGGTGGAATTAGCTGGGGCTGTAAGTGAATCTGGCAGTCTGCCTGAAAAGAGAAGAAGTACACTGTATTTTCTGAGTTCCTAAATTAAATCTACATTTTTAAAGAAAGATGCATCATCTCTGTCAGCCCCTACAGGAATTAGAAAATACCATTTATTATTTAGGGGGAGGGAATACTTTTGTGTTCGTGTGTGTGTGTGTGTGTGTGTGTGTGTATGTGTGCAAGACAGGGTTTTGCTCAGTCACCCAGGCTGGAGTGCAGTGGTGTGATCACAGCTCACTGCAACCTGCCTCCCAGGCTCAAGCGATCCTCCCACCTCAGCCTCCTTAGTAGTGGCACCACAGGTGCATGCCACCACGCCTGGCTAATTTTTGAAATTTTGTAGAGGCAAGTTTTGTCACATTGTCCAGGCTGGCCTCAAAGTCCTGGGCTCACGCAATCCACCTGCCTTGGCCTCCCAAAGTATTAGGATTATAGGTGTGAGCCACTGCACCCAGCGAGAATCTATTTTTAGCATTACTTTACATGCTTTATAACTACCTCAGAAATAATTATGAAAGTTAGCTTTTTCTTGGTTACTTATGTTTCCTCAATGGTATCAGTAAGCACACAAAAATGTAGCCAACCTCTAAAAAGCAGCTAATTAAAAAGGTCTATCACACTTGTACACAGAGAACATACCCTTGAGCCATTTCATTCTTAAAGACTGTTTCTCATCAATCACAGGTGAATACTATTATACAGAGACTATAAACCATTTGACAACCGGGAGCATTTCCCATCATCCTCAGAATTAAAAGCGCTCTTTACCAGCCACTCTGAGGACATACCAGAGCATTTCACTGTAAAGGATGAAAATAACTACCAAGTGACCAAGGACATTTTCAAAGGAACTCTAAAATATTTTCACATAAGATTAGCAGAAAACAATGGGTCAAAGGCAGCAAGAACAGAAGTCTGGAGGTTAAAATCAGGCAATCTTGCTATGCTTCGATGTGGGTGTTTCTGCTGCCAACAGCCTTGCTGGTCTCGTGACTTGCTGATATCTGAGCTTGGTAGATGTAAGGTTTTCATCCATGGCAGTGCAAAATACTCAGTTCCCTTAATGATCAGCAGTCACAGTTTTTTACAACAAATGTAATTTACTAATAAGCGGTACCAAGAAACAGCAAAAATGTAGGTATTTTTCCCATGTCAACTTCCCTCCATTTAAAAATGACTCATCGTACCGGGAGGAGCGACCTCCCCTCCGAAGTAATGAGAACGTTGATATTGCAGGGGAATTCCATCTGATGGTAGCTGAAGTCATAATCCACCTTCTGCCACGTTATGAGGTTGCTCAGGGCAGTCACATTATGAACACCTGTGAAGGCAGGAAAACACTTTCGGTCATTTGACTTTAATCATCTCAACAAACCAGTTTTGCTGACACCAATGATGAGCAATGAAGTTTCTACCGCTTTTAATAAAGGGTATGAGGCGCTGTCCAATTTAAGCTAAACATCACTAAGTGTGTAGGCTTACAACACTCTTGGTCAAGGTAGAACTTTCTGGGGCCAGGGGATCCTCCCACAAATCTTTTTTTTTTTGTTTTGTTTTGAGACGGAGTCTCGCTCTGTAGCCCGGGCTGGAGTGCAGTGGCCGGATCTCAGCTCACTGCAAGCTCCGCCTTCCGGGTTTACGCCATTCTCCTGCCTCAGCCTCCCGAGTAACTGGGACTACAGGCGCCCGCCACATCGCCCGGCTAGTTTTTTTGTATTTTTTTTAGTAGAGACGGGGTTTCACCGTGTTAGCCAGGATGGTCTCGATCTCCTGACCTCGTGATCCACCCGTCTCGGCCTCCCAAAGTGCTGGGATTACAGGATTGAGCCACCGCGCCCGGCCGATCCCCCCACAAATCTAATATCTAGCATCTGGTATGCACCTAGACATAAAGTAGTTCCCAAGCAAGTAGGGTTATTTCTAAGTGGTGTATTTACAGGGCTAAAATAAGGAAACACTAAAACTACCTTCATACATAGATCAGCCTGGTGAATTTTACAGATTCTAGATTCCCCTTTGCCTTAAATGTGCCCAGTCTACCTCATTTTTTCTTCTACCTTTACCTCTTGAGCTGATCACCAGCAGTGTATTCTTAACTGTCTTCATTTGAGCACTGGTAAACAATCTGCTTTCTTGTGATTTTGTAATATATTCCATAACTGAGGTTAGTGCAAACCATTTGATCCATTATTTTTCAGACATTCTCTGAAAAACGTTTAAAAACTTTACAATGGGAGGTTAAAAAATAATTAGCCAGGCATGGTGGCAGGCGCCTGTAGTCCCAGCTACTTGGGAGACTGAGGCAGGAGAATGGCGTGAACCTGGGAGTTGGAGCTTGCAGTGAGCCAAGATTACGCCACTGCCCTCCAGCCTGGGCAACAGGGCAAGAGTCTGTCTCAAAAAAAAAAAAAAATCTATTAGATCAGCTTCCTCCCATTTCAGTTTTTTAAAAAGCTATTTGGGGCAGGTGCAGTGGTTCACACCTATAATCCCAGCACTGTGGGAGGCCAAGGCAGGAGGATCACTTGAGCCCGGGAATTCAAGATCAGCTGGGCAACATAGTGAGACCCTGTCTACCGTTCCTTACACTCACTGAATGAAAAATTTTAGGTTATATACAACTACACAAAGAACCCAACATTGTAGGCCCATACAGATGGCTCCAACCATCTGCTGACGCAATAAAACTTTTCACCAAAGAACCCTTATCACCCTCAACATCTAATACTACCCTTTATATTACTGCTCCTTTATAAATAATATACATATTATGTATTATTTTTATATTATTACACATTATTTATATTTTATATATTGCTCCATATATTATATATTATTTTTATTATAAATTATAAATATAAAACATATAAATATGTATATATAATATATATTAGAAGATATGATACATAATATATATAGTATCTGTTCTATTGTACTCCATTATATTAATACTACGCTTTATATTATTGCTCCATTATAAATATATAAAATATATATTATATATAAAACATATAAGATATATATTAGATAGAAGATATATGATACATTATATATATAGTATCTGTTCTATTATACTACTTTCAGAATACTATGGCAAAACAGAGTTGGTATATACAATTTAATTAGTTTATAACATGCTTAAATCAAATTCATATGCCAAGCCTTTATCTTATGTTATTTGTTAAATGTGAATTTGTCTTTGTCCACAGATACTCTTCTAAAAGTTAGTCCTAGATCCGGCTGTAGTGGAAAGGAAGTCAGAAATGGGAGGGAAACATCTGTGTACGCACCTGGGGTGTCCAGCTGCCCCTGTTCCAGGAGAGTCTCATCGATGACAAGTGAAGTATTGCTAGGCAGCTGGAGGAGCCCACTGACCAAGCGATTGGCTGTGTAGTCTTTGTGGGGAATGAATTTCAAATGGTTCATGTTCTCTATAGTCATCTGTAGACGAAAAGACTGCAAAGAGAAATTTTTTAGTGAACAAGAATTTAAGTTTCCGTTTTAAGAAAATATGTACTTAGAATTAAACATTGTGTTTCATATGGAAAAAGTGATCTTACAAATTTCTAAGGCAGTAGTGATATGGTTTCTTGAACTCTAGAAGCAAAAATAGTATCTAGATCTTACATTTGAATTTCATCCATTCTATGAGCTGCTTTATTTTCAAATGTCTTGTTCAATATTCTTGAAAATCAATTTTTTTTTTGGCCAGGCGCGGTGGCTCAAGCCTGTAATCCCAGCACTTTGGGAGGCTGAGACGGGTGGATCACGAGGTCAGGAGATGGAGACCATCCAGGCTAACACGGTGAAACCCCGTCTCTACTAAAATACAAAAAAAATTAGCCTGACGAGGTGGCAGGCACCTGTAGTCCCAGCTACTCGGGAGGTTGAGGCAGGAGAATGACGTAAACCCGGGAGGCGGAGCCTGCAGTGAGCTGAGATCTGGCCACTGCACTCCAGCCTGGGAAACAGAGACTCTGTCTCAAAAATAAATGAATAAATAAATAAATAAATAAGAAAATCAATTTTTATTTAACCAATGAAACAAATGGTAGATAACTGACATACAAATATTAAATACCCCACAGCCTAACCTTTCACCTAACACATGCTAGCTAGCAAAAAGAAAATGTTAATTTATTTTTCAAGACGGGGAGAGAAAAGCTTAATTTTCCTCTATATTCTTTGAGTTAAAATTATATTCATTCATCATAGACATTTTTGAACAAACTTTTCAGAGAAAAATCAAGGAGCAGAGCACACTGAGCTGTGGGGCACCTGCTGCAGCTCTCAGGAGGTGCCTCCAGGGCGCGTGCACCTTCTCACTCAGTGTAACGAGAAAGCGACCCATCTACGCTCCTCCTCTAGCTCCTGAGCCACCATTCCCAACACCCTCTGTGCTCTGCCTTATACACCAATCCATTCTTCCACCCCTCCAGCCTGAAACAATGTGGCAGGGATGGAGAAGAGGGTATGGTGGGGGAAGGCTGTCAAGGAAGAGGTAAGATATATTGCAAAAATTTAGAGGAGTTTTGTTACCTCAGTGATTCTAGGAAAACAGGGGGAGCTTAGGGGTGCTTAAATGACCTACCGTGTATTAGTTTGTTTGTTGGTCTTCTACCTAAATTAAACTCTGTGAGGGCAAAGGATCTGACTGTTTCAATAATTCTCAAAATGTGGTCCCAAGAACTCCCAGGAAATTGCTTAAACCCTTTTACGGGGTCAATCAGGTTAAAATCATGCATGGATAAAAGATCCTTTCAATATATGAGACTAATGAATTTTACCATAGCAGACTATGGAAAGTTTACGAATAGGATTTCAGACTCCACACTTAACTATCTTTAAGAAAATGTCATGTGGACAGTTTTGGTCTAGTATCAAAGACCACCACCCAGTTATCTGCAAAGGCTATCGAAACCATCCTTCCTTTACCAACTACTTTTCCATTTGTGTGAGGTCAGCTTTCCTTCACATACTTCAATCAAAACCTGAGATTACAACAGTCTGAAGGCCGAAGCAGATACAAGCATCCATTGTCTCCTATTAATCCAGACATTAAAGAGATTTGCAAGAATGTAAAACAATGTCACTTTTATCACTAATCATTTTTGGCTTGGGAAAAGTTTTTATAAAAATATTTATATGTAATTTTTTATCTTTAATAGATGTATTTGCTTCATCATCTAGTTTGGTAAATTAATGATAAATATAATCATAACATGAAAAACAGCTCTTTGAGTACTAATACATTTTTCAGAGTGTAAAGTGAGTCTAAGGAGAATGAGAACTGCTGGTGTATTCTGGTCCACTTCTGCTTCTTGAGGGCCTGGATAAGTGCTAGCACTGAGACACTCAATACATTTGGTTCAATAAGGATCTAGTGCACCCTCTTCAATTTCCAAAGAAGTGATCAGTATTTTCAGTCACACAAGTGATCAGAAGCAATTCCCGTTCCCAAGATCCTACCACCACACAAATACTGCATTCCAAATACCCTGGCAAATAAAGTGAGCTCAACTTTCCAAATAGGAATTAAAATTGAGGCAATGGAGATAAAGAACTTTATTACCTCAACTAAAAGAATTATGCTCCTATAATTTAGAGTTTATTTAGATTTAAGACTTTAGTGTACAAAAAGGATACCAAATTGGACAAATTGGTATCAACAGAGTACAATTTTAAGGGAGTTACTGCAATTGTGTTAATTGTTAGACTTACAGAAATTTGTGCTTAGGCAAAAACAAAAAAAAGTGAAACGTTTAGGGGAAAGTACATTTTAAATTACGTAACTTGGCAGGCTTTGTTTCCCCTTAAATAAGCTCTATTAAAAACTCTTAAGTTAAATATTTGAGGTGAATGAAAGAGATGGATTTGTTAAGTGTGCTTAGGTTTATAATACATATTTATATTCATCTTACTGCTGGAACAAGATGTTGAATAATTCGATACAAGTGTTCCGTGAAGGTACTATTCCGTGGGCAACCACTCAAATTAACTGTAAATTTTCCTAGTGGAAGGACATCTCTTCTTGTATATCTAGAAAAGAAAGAAATCAATCAATAAGATGCTGAAGTGATTTCCTGATTTCTATCAAAAAGCAAAGAGTACAAAAATTAGCTTAATATTGTCATTAAAAATAAACCAGAATATTCTGACTAGTTATTTTATCAGAATAACAGCAATAAAAGTAATAGCCAATATTTGTATGTAAGTGCTGCTGGTCATGTGCCAAAGACTGTTCTGAGTACGTAAATGCTTCCTCATTTAACCCCTAACCATTCAGAGGTAGGTACTGTTGTCTTTGCTTTACAGATGAGAAATCTGAGGCAGAGATGATAATAAGCAACATACTCATCTAGCCGGAAGCTGCCAGAACTGGGATATGAATCCGGATAGTTTGGTTACAGAGTCTGTGCTCTCAACCATTATGTACTACTGTCACAGAATGATCTGAGAAAAGATAAGATTTACAGCACAAAGATGTTTCCTGCAACTTTGTAATAGAGAAAAGCTAGGAAAACCTAACATTTAGGGAAATGGTTATAGTATGGTACAACTGCATAGTGAAATACTTTGCAGCCAATACAAAGTTCATGAAGCATTATGATGGGAAAATGTTTAATATATATCAACTGCTGAAAACAAGACACGGATCTGTGCTTAGAGTATAACTAAGATCTATGCAGGGATGTATACGTATGTAAACAAAAACCAATGAACGTGAACCAAAAGGATAACAGAGGTTCTAAGTGGTGAAATTACAAATGATGTGCATTTTCCTCTTTATGTTCTTGTAACCTGTCAAAGGTCCACACTAATTTTAAAATCAGAAAACATATAATACAGTGGAGTCAAGGGATGCAGTGCTAGTGTCAATGTCCACGTTAAATGTGCACATGACGTCGTGCCTTGGGATGTATAAACAGAGTTTTCAGAATGCAAAAAGGATAAAACAGCTCATTTTACTCATCAGCCAGGTCCTTTATTTCAGGGGTCCCCCACGCCCAGGCCGTGGACCAGGACCCGTTAGGAACCGCGCCACAATGCAGAAGGTGAGGGGTGGGCGAACGGGCCTTACTGCCTGAGCTCCGCCTCCTGTCAGATCAGCAGTGGCATCAGACTCTCACAGGAGCGCGAACCCTACTGTGAACTGCACATTTGTGTGTTCTTTATGAGAATCTAACTAATGCCTGATGATCTGAGGTGGAACAGTTTCATCCTGAAACCATCCCCACTCTGGTCCATAGAAAAATGGTCTTCCATGAAACGGGTCCTTGGTGCCAAAAAGGCTGGGGACTACTGCTTTATCTGATTTTGGCTCTAAAATGTAAGGGGACATAATCAAAATGCTACCTGTGAAACTGTGAGAAAAGGAATTTGTCTGTGATTTGGTTTAACAGTTGTTACACTGAACAGATAAAAACCATCTGATGAAGCCCAATAAGGAAAACACACAAATTACACCAGCAATATTCTCGCTCTTCCACTTCTACACACAACAAACTCCCCTAATTCCCACCAAGATACAGCACTTACACTGTGGAGATGAGATGTAATATAAGGTATTCAGCAGCCAAACTATCCCCTAGAAGGGCATGAGTGAGGAACCCAAGAAGTTCTGCTCTGACTGGAGACAATTCGGACATGAAACTTGAAACAACTGAAGGAGAAAAGGAGACCTGAGTCAGGACACACACACCAGTTCCTCTCAAGTGTCTTAGGTGAAAAATAACTACATGGGCAAAGCGCAACAATTCAGTAGACAGTAAGTAAAGCTTAACATATCAGTAACTGATGCTAATCTTAAAAATAAGACAGCTTGCATCCTCCTTTTTTTTTTTTTTCCTTTTGAGACTGAGTTTTGTTCCTTTTTGCCCAGCCTGGAGTGCAATGGCGCCATCTCGGCTGACCGCAACCTCTGCCTCTGGTTCAAGTGATTCTCCTGCCTCAGCCTTCCGAGTAGCTGGGATTACAGGCACATGCCACCACACCTGGCTAATTTTGTATTTTTAGTAGAGATGGGGTTTCACTATATTGGCCAGGCTGGTCTTGAACTCCTGACCTCAGGTGATCCACCCACCTTGGTCTCCCAAAGTGCTGAGATTGCAGGCATGAGCCACTGCACCCAGCCTTGTATACTTCTTTTTTGTCCTCATTTCAATGAAGAGAATTAATGTAAGAGAAAAATGAGTCAATGAGAGAGAGATTACTGAAAACACTTATTGTGAGGAATGAAGACCTGACTCTTAATTCCACTATGAGCATGTTACAGGCAGCTCTAGACACACACTGAGGCTAACAGTTGACAGTTCACTGGGCTGTAACACTTACACTTACAGGTTTTGCTCTCCTCTTTGTTAAGGCAGGCAGGCAATAACGGGTTGATGTGTTGCAACTTCTGGGCTAAGATCACATGAATTCTTGGCACTAATGAAGCAGGAGGACTGTGTACTCTCTGCTCCTCTGCTGTGTCTGTGCACTCCATCGGATCCAGCAGTGCAGAGGCATCCCTGTGGAGAGACGATAAAGTTTCAATTTAGAGCTACATCAATTGCACAGATGCAAAAATAATACGCACCTTAGAAAACAAAATTACAGTCCAAGCCAAGAATATTTCCACCTGTACATCTCCTTAAAGAACAGAAAGTGGCCTCTCATTCTAAAGTGTTACATCACACAGACTTCAGGCTTGTTAAGACATATCACGAAATAATGCATTTATTCCATTTTTCAAGAACAGTATTTTTTTTTTTTTGGACGAAGTCTCACTGTGTTGCCCTGGCTGGAGCGCAGTGGTGCGATCTCGGCTCATTGCAACCTCTGCCTCCTGGGTTCAAGCGACTCTCGTGCCTCAGCCTCCTGAGTAGCTGAGATTACAGGTGTGCGCCACCAAGCCTGGCTAATTTTCGTATTTTTAGTAGAGACAGGGTTTCGCTATGTTGGCCAGGCTGGTCTCGAACTCCTGACCTCAAGTGATCTGCCTGCCTTGGCCTCCCAAAGTGCTGGGATTACAGGTGTGAGTCACCGTGCCTGGCCAGCAACAATAGTATTTTTTATTCAGCACTTCAATAAATGGAATGTAGGATGTCACTCATAAGGCTATTTCTAAACACAGGTACTCCTTGAGCTATTGGCTGAGACATCGAATACTTGACAGCAGATCTCAAAAACTGGGGTCTTTTTCTCAAAAGCCATCCGGTATCTATTAGTGTGTGGAGAATCCATTCATCTCCTATCTTGCTAACTGTATTTCCTAAATTTTATTCTTACATGATTCCTCGAATACTGAGTAGACAAGCAACTGAAAGTTATGAATTTTTCAGATTTGCTAAATGAATTTGCAGACAGATTTGTGAGACGACTGAAACAAATGGCTAAAATGCTTTTAGATCTTGACTTTATAGATTCTATAGACACTGAAGTAATAAATTCATACTCCTGTATATTTTAATACAAGCATAATAACCTTTTCCATAGTACATACCATGTGACAGACAATGTTCAATGCTTTACACGTACAAATTCACCAAAACCTCACATCTACCCTGATTTACAACGAGGAAACCAAGCCCAAGGTCACACAGCTAGTAAGTGGCCAAGTCAGGACTACAACCCAGGCTGCGTGCCTGTCTGTGCTCTTAACCTCTGTGATGGTTAATACTGAGTGTCAATCTGACTGGATTGAAGGATGCAAAGTATCATTCCTGGGCGTGTCTGTGAGGGTGTTGCCAAAGGAGATTAACATTTGAGTCAGTGGGCTGGGAGAGGCAGACGCACCCTCAGTCTGGGTGGGCAGCATCTAATCAGCTGCCAGCATAAAGGCAGGCATGGAAAGAGCAGACTAGTTGAGTCTTCCAGCCTCCATCTTTCTCTCATGCTGGATGCTTCCTGCCCTCAAACATCAGACTTGCAAGTTCTTCAGCTTTTGGACTCTTGGACCTACACCAGTGGTTCGACAGGGCCTCTTAGGCCTTCATCCATGGACTGAAGCCTGCACTATCGGCTTCCCTACTTTTGAGGTTTTGGGACTCAGACTGGCTTCCTTGCTCCTCAGCTTGCAGACGGCCTATTGTGGGACTTTACTTTGTGATCGTGTGAGTCAATTCTCCTAATAAACTCCCCTTCATATATTCATCTGTCCTGTCAGTTCTGACCCTTTAGAGAACCCTGACTAATACAACCTCTAAACTAAACTGCATCAATAGTGAACTAACTAAAGCAGGAAAGTCATCATAATCAGAAATTGCCATGATGAACAATCTCATACACTATTATTAAGGGATGGTTAAGCTTAAAAGTTGTTTAAAATTTTTGTTTTGTACCATTTTTTTTTAACTGTGAAAAATGTTAAGTTCATCTTACACAGAAACTAAGATATAAGATGATGAATGTCCAGTATTCAACAAAAGGACTCTGGTGTAGATGAGGGACATCAGCCCTTGCTTTTGGCAATCTCAAAGCAAAACAAAGAAGAATGAGGAAGATCTAGATTTCCAAGACATGTTGTTAATAAAAAAATTAAACAGTGTAAAAGAGTACATATACTATGCTACCTTTTATAGAAGAAAAAGGTAGAAATAAAATGTATACTTATGTACTTCTTTTTGTGTAAAAAAAATACAGGACGGATAAACCAGAAACTATGGTTCCCTAAGGAGGCTGGGTGGGAACAGACAGCAGGAATGGGGATAGCTGAGAACGACACCTCTGAGAATCTTTTTGTGTAGTTTGAATTTGGCAACGATGTTCATGTTTCCTATATTAAAAAGAAAAAAACCAGTAAGGATGGAGGAAAAACTGAAGTGAAACATAATCAGACATAAATGAATCTAAGTAGAATAAATAATGAAATCACACTGAAGGGGAAGAAAAGTTACTGGAGTAACTGGAACACAGCTCTGACTACACAGCTGCATTCTAAAATAAAAATGAACTGGAAACGTATTGAACACTCATTACTAGTTTGTTTTGTAGTAGTATGGTTTACCAATTCTGAAATTCCCTTCTGTATATGGCAGAAATGGGGAAATGACAGATTGTGAACAATGGGAATCAAATTTGTTAGAAAAGGAAGTCATAAATATAGAAAGGAGACCAACTAGAACATGTGACTCCTGCTGTGCTGAACTGGAATCAGAAATATGAATCCATGGTTTCTCATAGATGTTAGAAATATACAAAACATGCATGTGTGAGTATATATGTGTGCATTTAAGTGTGTACGCATATATATGTATACATATGTTGCATATATCCTAGCTCTGTCTGCTTTAAGGCCTAGATGCAAAGCTAACCCAGTACCAACAAGCACATCTAGGACTCAGATCTTCAAAGTATACAATGAAGCTGCAACAGCTTAATATGCCAGAAAATAAATGTTAAAAAATAATAAGATCATCTCAAAAAAAGGACCCAGCACCTGCTTAAAGTGGCTCCCACTAGCCACATCTGGGAAAACTTGGGTCTCAAAATAAAATAATGATATTAACATTGAATAAAATCAGAATCTATTAGTCCATCCTAAATATAAGTAAATAAATTACTTGAATAAACGGAAAAGATATCTTTTATAGTAGAATGCCAATAAATAAATATACTGAGTTAGAGAATTGCCAACATAGTAATAACTGATTCAAGCAAGAATCATCAATTAATGCTAAAATAAACTGTTGAAAGTTTAATAAGAAACTGGATATTTACGTCCCAAAGTATCTTCCTCCAAGTTACTTGTCAATTACAAAGTGAGAAATGTAACTTTAGAGAAGAGGCATCTGGAAGACACCACCTTAACCAACTGATGAAAATTAACCTCACCAGTAATGGGACAGACTGACATCACATGCCTCCTGCTGTAACATACTGAGGATACATCACTTCTGTAATATTCCTGCCAAAAATGCACAACATTGAGTCTAATCATGAGGAAACAAGTAACTGGTAACTGGCTTACACTCTTCAAAAACGTCAAGGCTTTCTGCTCTCTACCACGTGAGAAGACAGCCATCTGCAAACCAGGAAGTGGGCCCTCACTAGAAACCAGATCTGCTGGGAACTTGATTTTGGACTTCCCAGCCTCCAGAACTACTGGAAGACATATATTTCTGTTGTTTAAGGTGAAAAAAAAAAGTGGCAAGACCATGAAAGACAAAGGCTGAGGACTATTTCAGATTGAACTCTAGTTATTTAGGTTTATGTTTTATAGAGGTATGAGTTAACAATTCTGAAATTCCCTTCTCTATGTTGTACAAATGTGCAAATGACAGACTGTGAAAAATGGGAATCAAGTTTAAGATAGTTACACTAACAAAGAAAGGAGAACAAGTAGAACGACACCTGTGGTGCTGAACTGGAATCAGAAATACAGTATGAACTCAGTAGAAATAGAGAATAAGCGAGCTTTCGAACCCTGGACTGGGGTATACGGAAGGGAGAACTGTAAGAAAGAACATGATTAAGACAATTAGTGAAATTAAGTACAGATTGTGGATTAGTGTATTGTGTATTTGTGGCAAATTTCCTAGTTTTGATACCTGTACTCTGATTACATGTGAGAAAGTCAGTGCTCTTAGGAAATGCTGACAAGCAGTTGGGGTAAAAGGGTTTAATTTCTGCAACATATTCAAGTGTTTCGGAAAAATGTGTGCATCCATAGAGAGCACAAATGAATGACACAGCGCATGGGGTGCATGTGTTTACAACTGGTACATCCGGGAAGAAGGAAAAGGGAGTTCTTCAAAACCATCCTGTAACTTTCCTGAAAACCTGAAATTACATAAAAATAAAGGAGACCAGAAAAAGAGCACACAGACTCACCTTTCATCGTTATTCAGTATACTCAGCACAGGATCCACAGACAGTATGCCATATAGCTCAAGAATGTCATTTACTTTGAAACAATCCCAATCTTCATAAACCTAACAAGAGACCACATGAAATCATACTAATTTTAGATCAGGAAATGGACCTTAAAGCAAGTCCTTTATTTTATAAATTTTTTTTTTTTTCTTTTTTTTTTTTTTATTATACTTTAAGTTCTAGGGTACATGTGCATAACGTGCAGGTTACATATGTATACATGTGCCATGTTGGTGTGCTGCACCCATCAACTCGTCAGCACCCATCAATTCATCATTTATATCAGGTATAACTCCCCAATGCAATCCCTCCCCCCTCCCCATGATAGGCCCCAGTGTGTGATGTTCCCCTTCCCGAGTCCAAGTGAGCTCATTGTTCAGTTCCCACCTATGAGTGAGAACATGCGGTGTTTGGTTTTCTCTTCTTGTGATAATTTGCTAAGAATGATGGTTTCCAGCTGCATCCATGTCTCTACAAAGGACGCAAACTCATCCTTTTTTATGGCTGCATAGTATTCCATGGTGTGAGACCAAGAGTCACTCTGCTAGTTAGCAAATAAGTGAAAAACCAAAACACAGGATGCCTAACTTCCAGACTAATATCTGTTTTCAATATACCACAGTACTACAAAAAAAAAAAAAAAGTCCTTTCCTAAAATTAAAAAAAGGCTTTTCCCAAAGGCTGACAGTTAAAACTAGAAACGTGCACTATCTCAAAACCTATTAACCACACCAAGAAAAGTAAAAAACAAAAACAAGATGATTAACTTTGCATTTATTCATAAACTGCAACATCGGACTAACACAAAACTTGGAATGGCCAGAAGATTTTTCACAATTAAAAAAAAAAAAAAAAACTTTCAAAATTGTCATGATGGACTTTAGTAATAGTCAAGGCCATTTATTTACTGATCAGATCTGGTAGAAACATGGCAGGGGAAAAAGTGGTAATTTTGGTCCCTGTGCTATATGACTGAAGTGTCATTTTAATTAAAACCACTGAGAATCCAGGTGCAGCGGCTCACCCCTGGAATCCCAGCACTTTGGAAGGCTGAGGTGGGTGGATCACTTGAGGTCAGGAGTTCAAGACCAGCCTAGCCAATATAGTGAAACCCCATCTCTACGAAAAATATAAAAAGCTAGCTGGGTGTGGTGGCGCACGCTTGAATCTCAGCTACTCAGGAGGCTGAGGCACGAGAATCGCCTGAACCCAGGAGGTAGAAGTTGCAGTGAGCTGAGATCATGCCACTGCACACCAGCCTGGACAACAGAGTGAGACTGCCTCAATAAAACAAAACAAACCCCCCTGCCCCCAAAACAAGAAAACCCAAAATGCACAAAGGATGGAAATCCTTAACAATCATTTTAAAACCTTCTGTCACTTTCTCATTTATCAGCATCAAAACACTAGAATAAGTAAGATGGAAGAACAAACTATTAAAAGTTTTCTTCCTTCTGTTTTATTTTAAATACAAGTGAGAAATAGGTTTTGCTGAGAGAAGGAAGAAGATAAAAATGAAGATTACATGTTAGAAATGATACAGGAAGGGAACAGACATAATTTAAAAGTTGTTCTGCTTCTGCATTTGAGATGTTCTTCGATTCTTTTAACTTGTGAATATGTTAGCTTATATGCAAAAGGAGCGTGCAGAGGTGTGATTAATAACCTTGAAATAGGGGGATTATCCTTGGTTAACTGGGTGGGCCCCATGTAATCACACAGATTCTTAAAACCGGGGAACCTTTCCTGGTTGTGGTCAGGTGAGATGTCACCATGAAAAAAATGGTCAGACAAATGCAATGTTGCTGGCTATGAATATGGAAGGAGCCACAAGCCAAGGAAATTCTCCCTTAGGGGCTCCGAGAAAGGAATGTAGCCCTGCTGGCACCTGGAGTTTACCTTGGTGAGACCATGTTGGATTTCTGACCTAAAGCCTGTGAGATGATAAACTTTTGCTGCTTTAGGCTATTAAATTTGCAGTGATTTGCTACAGCTAGTCCAGCATAAGAAAACGAATGCAAATGCTCAGACACTAAGTCAGCTACTTTCTGAGACACATAACATGTCAATGTCGGACCTAAGAAAGGTTTTATTACCTTCACAAGGCATGCAGGGCCCTTCTCTCCTGGCAATGGAAAATTCAAATCAAAAGGAGAAGAGAAGTTCAGAGAGTTCAGCTGTTGCCCAGTAGAAGCTTCAGTTTCTAAACGTTTTGGCTCTCCACACCATTGAAGACCACCAACGCTCCCTAAATTTAAAGGATAGCATTGCACTTAGTCATTTGTAAGGCCTCCTGGAGAAAAAGAACGTTCCATAAGTGCCTTTCAAGTTTGACATATGTGATGCTTCTGAGCTTGCAAAGTTCAAGTTGTTACAGTTTTTAAGGAAACAGCACATACTAACGAAGTCTTTTGTTTGCTCTGTAAGAGAACGAAGATAAATATGAAGATCTAAAAATTTTACTTTTTTCCCTTACTATAAAGGTATCAAAAAATTCCTCCCATCATATCTCATGTATAACCAGTTTCAAAAGCTGATTTGCAATATGGTTACTTTGACATCTTTGATTTAAGGAATACATGGTCTACCAACAGCAAAACTCCTTGGTAGAACACACTTTTTCTATTAATTAAGCAGAATAAAACCATATAGCAATAAATTAATTTACCAAATACTTACTAATATCCAGTATGTATCAGGAATCAAACCAGTTGTTGGGGATATACAGGTCATTAAAAGAATAACCCCAACTCCTGAAGTAGTTACACCTTAGGGCTGATAACATGAGAATCAAATGATAGCCTGCCATACATGAAATACCATCAGCAATAAAAGGGACAAACTACTGAAATATTCCTGATCCTAACTGTGGTGGTGGCCACGTGAATCTACCTATGTGATAAAACTGCAAAGAACAGGCCGGGCGCGGTGGCTCACACCTGTAATCCCAGCACTTTGGGAGGCCGAGGTGGGTGGATCATGAGGTTAGGAGATCGAGACCATCCTGGCTAACACGGTGAAACCGCATCTCTACTAAAAATACAAAAAATTAGCTGGGCGTGGTGGGGGGCACCTCTAGTCCCAGCTACTCGGGAGGCTGAGGCAGGAGAATGGCGTGAACCTGGGAGGCGGAGCTTGCAGTGAGCCGAGATCATGCCACTGCACTCCAGCCTGGGCGACAGAGCGAGACTCCATCTCAAAAACAAAAACAAAAACAAAAACACCCCACAAAACTGCAAAGAACTATATCTTCACAAGTAAGTACATGTAAAAATGTGATTGTATAGCCTGGGCGTGGTGGCTCACGCCTGTAATCCCAGCACTTCGGGAGGCCGAGGCGAGAAGATTACAAGGTCAAGAGATCAAGAACATCTTGGCCAACATGGTGAAAACCCATGTCTACTAAAAATACAAAAATTAGTCAGGTGTGGTGGTGTGCACCTGTAGTCCCAGCAACTCTGGAGGCTGAGGCAGGAGAATCGCTTGAACCTGGGAGGCGGAGGTTGCAGTGAGCTGAGATTATGCTGCTGCACTCCAGCCTGGGCGACAGAGCAAAACTCTGTCTCAAAAAAAAAAAAAAAAAGAAAAGAAAAGAAAAAAATGATTGTATCAATGTCCATTTCCTGGTTATGGTATTCTACTATAATTATGTAAGGTGTTACCACTGGGGGAAGTAGAGGCTAAAAGGTACACAAGATCTTTATGTATTATTTCTTTTTTTTTTTTTTTTTTTTTTTCAGACAGTCTTGCCCTGTCACCCAGGCTGGAGCATGGTGGCATGATCACGGCTCACTGCAACCTTCGCCTCCCGGGTTCAAGCAATTCTCCTGCCTCAGACTCGTAAGTAGCTGGGATTACAGGCATGCACAACCGTGTCCAGCTAATTTTTGTATTTTTAGTAGAGATGGGGTTTCACCATGCTGGCCAGACTGGAAATCCTGACCTCAAGTGATGTGCCTGCCTTGGTCTCCCGAAGGGCTGGGATTATGGGTGTGAGTCACCGCGACCAGCCTCTCTATATTACTTCTTACAACTGCATGTAAATCGATACTGTGTCAAAATAAAAAGCTTAAAAATATGAATAGTCTAAAAGATTGATTAAACATCAACAAATTTTACTTTATGTAAAGAACTCAAATGCATAAAAAGCCTGCATTAAGACATTCAAACAAGAATGGTAAGAAATAAAAAGTAGCATCAACTGCTTAAGTGATAAGAGAATTAACATTATTTCCTGGACTCGAATACATACTCGAATATATTATAATATATAAGTTACTATGATATTTATTTGAGATGGAGGCTCTGTCACTCAGGCTGGAGTGCAGCGGCATGATCTCAGCTCACTGCAATCTCCGCCCCTCTGGGTTCAAGTGATTCTACTGTCTTAGCCTCCGGAATAGCTGGGATTACAGGCACCCACCACCATGCCTGGCTAATTTTTGTATTTTTAACAGAGATGGGGTTTTGCCATGTTGTCCAGGCTAGATGATAGACCATTAATTTTAATATATTCTGGGGATCAGTCCAGAAAAAGAATACTATGATATTTATATGTATTTATAGTAAAACATTCCAATTTTAAACACATTAAAATAGATCTCAGCATTAACAAAATTTGGAAATATCAATTTATAGAGTAGAGTGATATATGGGTAAATAAAAAGCATTAGTAAATCCTTGTTTACCACTAATTGTTAAATTTGCCTTGGCCGGGCATGGCAGCTCCCGCCTGTAATCCCAGCACTTTGAGAGGCCGAGGCGGGCTGATCATCTGACATCAGGAGTTCGAGACCAGCCTGACCAACATGGAGCAACCCCTTCTCTACTAAAAATACAAAATTAGCTGGGTGTGGTGGTGCATGCCTGTAATTCCAGCTACTGAGGAGGCTGAGGCAGGAGAATCGCTTGAACCCAGGAGGCGGAGCTTGCAGTGAGCCGAGATTGTGCCACTGCAATCCAGCTGGGGCACCTAGAGTGAAACTGTCTCCAAAAAACAAAAACAAAAACAAACAAAAAAAACCAATGTGCCTTCTCTACCCAATCTTGCAGATAGTAAATGACCAGAATGATTTGTTTTGCCTCCTTGTCCTTTAATCTTCCTCCCGATTAAAGGTGCTGAAGGGAAGTGAATAGCACTTAAAAGGAAAAAAGAAACCCACTGCTTATCAAAGCTAAGACTGGTTGGGAGTGGTAGCTTAACGCCTGTCATGCCAGTGGCTTTGGGAGGTTGATACAGAAGGATCACTTGAGCCCAGGAGTTTGAGACCAGCCTGGGTAACACAGTGAGATCCCATCTCTACATCTCTACAAAATTTAAAAAGTTAGCTGCGTGTGGTGGCATGTGCCTACAGCCCTAGCTACCAGGCAGGTTGAAGTGACAGGGGATCACTTGAGCCCAGGAGGTCAAGGCTGCAAGTAAGCCACGATTATGCCACTGCACTCCAGCCTGGGTGATGGGAGTGAAATCCTGTCTCAAAACACAAAACAAACAGAAAATGAGAAAGCATGTTTTCAGATAAAAATAACTCATTTTTAGGGTAAAGTACCAGGCTTCTGTATTATTTAAGAATTAGGAAAAAAATAAATATGAAGATAGAAAAGACCTTTTCAGGTAGGCACTTGTGACTCCAAATACATACATTAGAGCAGCCACTTGTCACAAAGTGATGCCTAATTGCTCATTTGCGAAGCACAGTCTGATCAAACAGTACTGTAAAAACTCTCAACACTGTCCGTAACTCTGACAAATTGCCAGCTCCTAAATATAGAGCCATATTATGTAACAATTCACTCTGTAAACCAATCTACTTAAGAAAGCAAAGTCTAGAGAAAACCTGTTGGCACACACTACCTGCTTGTCTGGCACCTGCATGTTGGTCTTTCTGTTTATTGGGCTGTAGGTCCATATCGTCATCATCTTCATAACTCCTCTTGTGGCGACTGGGAGTGTAGGACGTTGAGGGACTGACTCGAGCTTGGTTTGCATTAACATAGGCGTTAAACGAAAAGTTAAGAAAAAGACTACCATAAACTGAGGACTATCCTAAATGTTTTGCTTATTATATGACTTAAAAAAAATTACTAGTTTGGCAATTCAGTTAAAATGGAAATGCATTTTTAAAAGGAGGCTAGACTTCTAGTTTTGGTCATGAGAGTAACAGATATCAACCTTATGCTGCTATCCCTGCTGTAAACAACAATGTAACTGGACAAAATATGTGAAGCAACCGTTTTCAGTCACTGGACAACAGGGAGCATAACCTTATGATCCTTGAATGAGGAGAAACATAGCAGGTAAACTCCAAATTCTCCCAGCTCTCTCCTGGAGACATTCTCCAAACTGCAACAAAGAGCAGTAGAGGCCCTGTTCTTACTGGAGAAGACAGAGCACTAGTTCAGGGCTAGTGAAGCAACTGGAATTTGCAAAGAAGTACTAGAAAGGAAGTAGTTACAGATAAAAGACCCAGAAGGTTCCATTTGGATCTCTGACAAAACGCTAAACTGTGGATATACAAGTCAAGATTCCCTGAGGTCTAGCAGAGAACAGCTGCTGGTTGGCAGAGAGTTAAATGGAGACTCTGGAAGTAGTATAATACTAGAATGGACCCTGCTAGTCATCCCAGGCATTTGCTTAAGACCCAGAAATAGCAGACCTCACGAATAAGGACAATCTACTGCACAAGAGCTGTTCTGCACCACTCCTAACAAATCCCAGGTGGATGCACTGGCTAACACTGGTAAACCCAGCACTTTGGGAGGCTCAGGTAGGAGGATCGCTCAGTCCAGGAGGTTGACAGTAGCCTGGGCAACATAGTGAGAACTCATCTCTTTTTTTTTCTTTCCTTTCTCTTTGAGACAGAGTCTCGTTCTGTTGCCTAGGGTGGAGTGCAGTGGTGCAATTTCAGCTCACTGCAACCTCAGTCTTCTGGGTTCAGGTGATCCTCCCGTCTCAAGCCACCAGAGTAGCTGGAACCACAGGTGCCCACCACCATGCCTGGCTAATTTTTGTATTTTTTGTAGAGACAGAGTTTTGCTATGTTGGCCAGGTTGGTCTCAAACTCCTGGCCTCAAGTGATCCTCCTGCGTCTGCCTCCCAAAGTGCTAGGATTATAGGCATGAGCCACTGTGCCTGCCTGTTTTTTTTTTTTTTTAATAAATAAAATACTAAAATACAAAATAAAAATTCTATATCCAATGAAAATGTTCCTCAAAAATTAAGGTGAGGCTGGGCGTGGTGGCTCACATCTGGAATCCTAGTGCTTTGGGATGTTGAGGCGGGTGGATCACTTGAGCTCAGGAGTTCGAGACCAGCCTGGGCAACAAAAGGAGAGATCCTGTATCAAAAAATAAATAAATAAAATAAACAAAAATGAAGGTGAAGTAAGAGACATTTTCAATTGAACAGAAACTGACAGAATTTGTTACCAACAGATCTGTAGTTAAAAAAAAAAAAAAAATTGCTGGCCAGGCACAGTGGCTCATGCCTGTAATCCCAGCACTTTGGGAGGCTAAGGTGGGTGGATCACCTGATGTCAGGAGATTGAGACCATCCTGGCCAACAGAGTGAAACCCCATCTCTACTAAAAACACAAAAAAACTGGCATGGTGGCACACACCTGTAGCCCCAGCTACTTCAGAGGCTGAGGAAGGAGAATCACTTGAATCCGGGAAGCAGAGGTTGCAGTGAGCTGAGACTGTACCACTGCACTCCAGCCTGGCGACAGAGCAGGACTCTGTCTCAAAAAAAAAAAAAAAAAAAACATAACCATAATAATATCGCTAAGGGAAGTGATGCCAAATATAAAAGAAGAATTCTTCTTGCTTCTTAATTTATATAAAAGACAAATGACTGTTCGGAACAAAAATAGTATGTTGTGGGCTCTATAATCTAAGGATGAGTGAAATCTATGACAAAAATAGCACAAAGAATGAGAATACACAGACTGTTGCAAGGGCGAAGGATCAAAGAAGAAATCACAAGGGAAATTAGAAAATATTTTGAATTGAGTAACAGTAAAAACCTAACAAATGAAAACTTGTGGGATGCAACTAAAGCAGTGATTGGGGAGAGAATTATAGCTTTAGTTGCTAATATTAGAAAACAAGAAAAATTCGAAATCAATAATCTGAGCATCCACCTTAAAAAGCTAGAAAAAGGGCCAGGCACGGTGGCTCACACCTATAATCCCAGCACTTTGGGAGGCTGAGGCAGGTGGACCACGAGGTCAGGAGTCTAAGACCAGACTGGCCAACATGGTGAAACCCCATCTCTACTAAAAATACAAAAAACTTAGCCAGGCGGGATGGCAGGCGCCTGCAAATCCCAGCTACTTGGGAGGCTGAGGCACAGAACTGCCTGAACCTGGGAGACAGAGGTTGCAGTGAGCCGAGATTGTGCCACTGCACTCCAGCCTGGGCGACAGAGCCAGCAAGACCCCATCTTAAAAAAAAAAAAAAAAAAAAAAAACCAAAAAAAAAAAACTAGAAAAAGACCAATTAAAACCAAACCAAAAAGAAGGAAATAAAGCAGAAATGGATGGAGCAGAAAACAGAAAATTGAAGTGAAAAACAGACTAACATTATTGGGAATGAAAGAGATCAATGCTAGATATCCCACAGACATTAAAAAGAAAATACTGACAAGCTTTATGTCAATAAATTCAACAAGTGGGCTTAAATGACTTCAAAACAGTCCTTGAAAGATACAATTTATCACAACTGACTCGAAATATGTTAAAAAACTGAATTAGTCACTCCTGTAATCCCAGCACTTTGGGAGGCCAAGGCGGGCGGATCACGAGGTCCAGAGATTGAGACCATCCTGGCCAACACGGTGAAACCCCGTCTCTACTAAAAACACAAAAACTGGCCAGCATGGTGGCGTGCACCTATAGTCCCAGCTACTCAGGAGGCTGAGGCAGGACAATCACTTGAACCCAGGAGACGGAGGTTGCAGTGAGCTGAGATCACGCCACCATACTCCAGACTGGCAGCAGAGCGAGACTCCATCTCAAAAACAAAACAAAAGAACAAACAAACAAAAAAACTGAATCAGTAGTTTAAAATGTTCTCACAAAGAAAATGCCCAGCTTAAAACTGTAAACCACCTAAATGCTCAAAACAAAAAAAGAAAGAAATGAAGAACTACTGATATGCACAACATGGATGACTCTCAGACGCATGATGTTAAACAGAAGATGTCAGATGCAAAGACTATATACTATATGAGTCCATTTAGATGTCATTCAAGAATAGGCAAAACCAGGAAATATCAAAGAATTCAGGATTGTGCTTGCAGGGGAGGAGGTAGTGACTAGAAAAAGGCAGAAAGGAATTTTTTAGGCACAAGTTCTTTACTTTGGGGTATAAATTATATGGGTGTATGCATTTATCCAAATCACTGTGCATTACCTTAAAATCTGTGCATTTCAGTGTAAGTGGGCCATGCCTTAAAAAACTACTACTGTAAATAAAAAGGAAATGTTTCTACAATCCCCTCTCAAAAGAGCCAACACGTTGTTTTCCCTTAAGAAAATTAGAATGAATTCTAATTTTAAACTATTTTTTAACTTTAAGTATTATATTTTTTCCGTACCTTTAAATGTGCCTTAGGTGGAGTGTGGTAGCTCACGTCTATAATCCCTGCACTCTGAGAGGCTGAGGTGAGAGGATCACTTGAGCCCAGGAGTTCAAGACCAGCTTGGGAAACAAAGTGAACCCTTTTTCTAAAAGAAACCAAAAAATTCGCCAGCGATGGTTGCACACGCTTGTGGTCCCAGCTACTTGGGAGGCTAAGGCAGGATGATTGCTTGAACCCAGGAGGTTGAAGCAGCAGTGAGCCATGTTTCTGCCACTGCACTCCAGCCTGGGTGACAGTAAGTCCCTATCTCAAAAAAAAAAAAAAAAAAAAAAAAATTACCTCAATCTTTTTAACAGTATTTCACTACAGAAACGTGCTGTAATTTTAGCATTCCTTGGTGACACAAACTTAGCCTGTTTTACGGGTTTTCTCAATTAGAACAAATGAAACACATTTTATTGAAATAAAGCCAAGCTTTGCAAAGGAAGAATAATTAAAGGCTAAGTTTTTAGAAACCATCAACACAGTAAGAAAGTTTCAAATAAAGGATATTTCTTTTACCCACGTAGATTCCCCAGGCACTGGAACACAATAGAAAGTCTGTCTTTCTAAAGTGGTATTTCGTGGAGAGTTTAAATCAAGTTCTTGTTGAGGCTGTGATATACATAAAAAAAGTATTTTAAAAAATTTATTTAAAAACACCACAGAATTTATTTTAAAATTAGCAACCACATTTTCACATAGCACCACAGCAAATATTTTACAGAGTTCACAAGTAACTAATTCCAAACTATCACTTTTTAAAAGAAAACTGATATAAAATCACTTCAAATACAGTCATCAAACACTTCCTCCCTCAAATCCAGAAAAATGGGACTTCTGTGGAGTGACTTATAATCTGGGTCTAGTTCTCTGCTTTGTGGATCTAGAACCTTACTTTTATGAGGTTATCTAGGCCTTTTTATATTCTTGGAGTCTAACTCTCGGCTTACCCAAACCTTAGGAAACTGATTTATCAAACCCCGGTATCAGTCCGTTAATTCACAACAGTTGTTGCTAATTAAATATTCTAGTTCAGTAGGCAGATCTGTACAGAAAAACTGCCCTAATTTGGAAGGTTACCGCAAAAATTACATTAAACAAAAATGTAACTTCTGACAATCAGAGTAATGAACTCATTTGAAAGACAGATTTATGTAATCTTACACATGATGAGCTTCAGGTCTGTTTTTCTTTTAGAGTGTTTCCATAAAATAAATACTGTGCCAAGCCTAATGGATCAACTGTATTAATGATTACGGTATCCCTTGTTTAAGGAACCCTAACACATTGGGCTAATATATTACATTACTGTATACTAGAAAAAGCTGAGTATTAATGTAACTCAGTAATTCCAGCATCTGGAAATGGGTCAATAAAATAGATGAGGCTGTCTATGTGTGACACCACCAAAGGCTAACAGAGAGTTGGTACATATGTTGCTCAAGAGTCATAAATAAAAGACTCATTCTAGGAAAAAGGTACCTTGGGCCTAGAGAGAAAAGCAAACAAAAAATCCTTGCTTGTACGTATTAGGCTCAAACTTGATGTCTCTTGGGTCCTTTCCACTTCTTAAGAGTTTTCTAAGTATATATGAAAGAGAATATGCCTTTCCTAGGGAATAATATATGACTTTTGAATCTCATCTCAGAGCTACCTAGGAATGAGTATTTCATTAAATTTCTGTATTATAGGCCGATTCTGACAGTTTTCTATGAAAGAAACAGTGGAATTACCACTGGCTTTGTCTTTGAAGGAATTAAAAACGACTTAATTTTGCACCCTAGGGTACTTTGTTTTACATATATTATATACAGATATTGGAGAGAGGTATTAATTTTGGCATTAACAGTATTTCCCCTTCTAAAAGATCTCTGGAGGATTAAAAAAAAGTCACATCAAACTCCTAAATAAAGTCAAACAAGGAAAACATTTCACATGATTTCTTGTAACTTATACACAAGATAAATAAATTTAAGATTTGCTAAACAAATTCTCTGTTTAGGAAAAAATTCTTACTGAAAATGTTTCATATATATTAAAGATACATACCCCACACTCTGCTACATCTCTATATTTTCCAAAATGAAGAACCTATGACCCAAAACATAGAAAAACAGAATTATATCAATATATCAGAACCAAAACTACCACAAACAGTACAAGGACAAAATTAATACCACAAATTCATGAAAACAGCAATACTTACATGTGCTTTTGTGTTTTGGTTAACCGTTTCATAAACTCCCATGTAAAACTCAGGGTCAAACATATCCTGAATCATGCAACGAAATTTCACAAAACTATTAGGTTTCAAATAATGAAGGGGAACTTCGTTCAGTGATGGTACCTTAAAGGAAAATAATCAAGTTAAGTCAACTAAATATCCTGTCTATACAACATTAAGCATATATACACAAACTTTATGTCCAGACTCAAAATTGTTAAACACACACACACACACACCCCCCCATGCCTCATCAGGGAGCCAAATGATCTCAATGGTCAACATAATTGCCGGAACCCAACTTCTCTTCCATTTCTTCCAAGTTTTAGATAACATTTGACCATAATGTAAAAGAATGCTAAAAAATGCTTTTAATTCAGAACACTTTTCAAAGATCAAAAAGGCATTTACTTTGTTGAGCTCTTCTCTTAAAACTAGCACATGCCAATTCTTTTAAAATGAAGGTAATAAAACAAAGGTAACTGACGCTCTTGCAACTAAAGATGTGTCTCAGGAAGTAGCACAGTCAGTTACTGCCACCTAGAGGCATAATGTATAAGTATTTATTTGCTTAAACTTAATTAGCAAAAGACCAAAATCTTTTAATACAAATGTACTTGAAGCAGAAGTACAGATTAATTTACATATTTTAAAATTACATGTGGGTTACTTAGTTACTCTACTAAGAGAAACTCTGTAGTCTGTCCAACCTTCTCCCTGGAAAATAGCAATAAGCTTACCCACTTAGGAGCATTATTTTCCTTCAGCTTTTCCTTAAAATATTCAATTACTTTCTTCTCCCAGTCAGGATTAACTCCATTTTGGGCTGAAAGAGAAATACACTTTTCAAAGCTAATGTACATGCAATATATAATAAGAAACTATGATCAGGTGAGTCACACAATAGTTTAGCCAGCAGAAAACAAACTAAAATTTGCTACTATGATAGAATGAATTTTAGATAGGATGAATTTTATACTTCAGTGTGTCTGAAGCACTACACAAGACACATTCAAGAAGTTGTACTAAGCGGGGGGAGGGACAGTTACAAATCAGGAGGATGCTGACCTCCTGCAGGCTCTCTGGCACCCACAGTGTAGCTGGGGACACCTACAGAATGTGATACAAGGCCACCTAGATTCAGCAGCATTTGAGCCACTGCTTGTAAAGCACTGTGTTCTTTTAATACATTTTTATATAGTTTTTTGTTTATCTTTACAACTATCCTGAAATAAAGAGGTGAAATTTTTTTGTTTATAACTTCATTTGGGAATAATTCCAGATTCGAAAAAGTTGGAAAGAACACCTGTATCCTTGCCCCATTTGCTCATCATCTGCTCCATCTCTTATATTTTTCTGACTCATTTAAGATTAAGTTGCACTATCAGGTATTTTTGCCTCCAAATATTATCAGTGTGTCTCCTAAGGAACAGTACTAACCACAGTACTGTTATCAACCTCAGGAAATTCAAAATTGACACAATACTTTTTATCTGGTCTACCATCTATATTCCAATTTGTCATATCACCCAATACTATCCTCTACAGCACTTTTTCCTCTTCAGTACAGGACCCAGCTTAGGATCACTTTTGCATTTAGCTATCAGATCTCTTTAATCTCCTGTAAATATGGAATAGTTCTGCAAACTTTATATTTTATGATATTGCTATTTAAGAAGAATAAGGTCCTTTTTAAAAAACTGAATGCTTCTCAGTCTGGATCTGTTGGTTCCCTTATGATCGGTTTCCAATCAAGTATAACCAAACTGCTGTTTAAATGATGTTGTCAAACTGCTGTATAAGTGATGTTTGTCCTTCCAGGTGTCTGAAAAGACATGATGCCCATCTTCCCTTCATTGGTGATGTTAATTTTGATCACCCAAAGTGACAGCCAGTTTCTCTACTGTGTAGTTACTATTTAGTCCTCAAAATTAACAAGCCATGTACAGGAGGCACTTACGGGAACTGGCCAAGACCAAAAAGTGAGCTATTGACGGAATACAGATTTATGTGAACTAAAACCACCAAACCACACAGCTGGCCACTCCTGCCACCATTTATATTCATCACACAAGTGTTATGAAGATTGGGAGTAAAAAATAAAAAGTCTACACTCGTTATGGAGCTGCATCTGTTGAAAAGGACCATAAAATCCTAACACCATGTTTGAGCAGGACTTCCAAACACGTTTACTTAACTGGACAAGAGCCAGTTCTGAAAAAGAAGTAGGGATGGGGACTCCGCAGGTGATTCTAATGTGCAGGCGTTAAATCCACTAACAAACTGGTCCTCAAAGTTGGTTCCCTGACCAGCATCATTAGCATCACCTGAGTACTTACTAGAAATGCAAATTATTCAGCCCAACCCCAAACCACAGAATCAGAAACTCTTAAATTCATGTTTTAAAAAGCCCTCTAGGTGACTGACTATAATGCACACTGAAGTTTAAGAATCACTGCTCTACTAGATACAGTGAATTGGGTAAAAGATAAGTGGGTATTTTCACTTGTAGTCAAAATGGATGTTTAAACAAAAGACACAGCCATGACTGCCACACCAACTATTTTGCCTGCAATTGTGTAAAAAATGTGAGAATACCACATAACAAATAGTAAAGCTACATCAAGCAGTGACTGGGGAGCAGCAAGTTATTTCTAAGTTACCGGAATGTACATAAATACAATTTTCTTTTTTCAGACAGGTGTTGTGTTGCTCTGTCACCCAGGATGGAGTACAGGGGTGTGGTCCTGGCTCACTGAAAACTTAATTTCCTGGGCTCAAGTGATCCTCTGGCCTCAGTCTCCTAAGTAGCTGGGACCACAGGCACGTACCACCATGCCTGGCTAATTTTTAAGTCTCTTTGTAGAGACGGAGGTCTCCCTATCTTGTCCAGGTTGGTCTCGAACTCCTGGGCTCAAGTGATCAATCTTCCTGCCTCTGCACTTGAAATGAAAAAAATTCTCTTGGCTGGGTGTGATGGTTCACACCTGTAATTCCAACACTTTGGAAGGCCGAGGTGGGTGGATCACCTGAGGTCAGGAGTTTGAGACAAGTCTGGCCAACATGGTGAAACCCCTTTTCTACTAAAAGTACAAAAATAAGCTGGGTGTGATGGTGTGTGCCTGTAATCCCAGCTACTCGGGAGGCTGAGGCAGGAGAATCGCTTAAACCCAGGAGGTGGAGGTTGTGGAGGTTGCAGTGAGCCAAGACTGCCCCACAGCACTCCAGCCTGGGAGACAAGAGTGAAATGAAACTTCGTCCCCTACCCCTGCCCCCTCCACCGTGCAGAAAGAAAAAATTATCAAGACACTGGATTCCTCCAGACTCCATGTGTGCGTCCTTAGGATCAACTATGTATCCTTACTATATTCCTGCAATTAATCTTAGGAGGCATACAACTATACAACGAATCATGTAAGTCCTTTTAGTAAATCTTCAAGCATATGGGTGGTTATGGGACTCCCTAACACATCTGTATATCAATACTTCATTTCTTTTTATTGTTATTATTCCTCTGAATAACAACCCATTTGTTTATGTATTTGCTTGCTGAAGGACATTTAGATTGTCTTCAGGTTTGACAACTATAAACAAAACTATAAAACACGTATCTACAGATTTTCACATGAACAGGAGCTTTCATTTCTCTAGAATGAATATCTAGATATGACACAGTTGAGTACAAAGTAAATGTATGATCAAGATTCTACCTGTCTTCCAGAGTGGCCGCACCGTTTTGCTAACAGATCCAGCTGTTTGCATCCTTGCCAGTACTAGTATTATCACTATGTATTTTTAAATTTTAGCTGTTCTAATATGTAATACCATGGCTTAAATTTGCATTTCCCTAATGGCTAACAATGCTGAACTCTTCTCAGGGGGATATTTGCCATCTTTGTATCTTTTCTGGTGAAATATCTATTTAAATCTACTTAAATCTGTTGCCCCTTTTTAAATTGAGTTTTTAAATTACCACTGTGTTTTCTTTTATATTCTGGATTCAAGTTCTTTTTCTGATACTGGATTTTCAAACATATTATCCCAGTGTATAGCTTGTCTTTTCACGCTCCTAACAGAATTTTTTTTTTTTTTTTTTTTTACAGAGCAAAAGTTTTTAATTTTGATGAAGCCCAATTTATCAAATTTCTGTTTTATACACTGTGCCTTTGGTGTCATGTCTTAAGAACTCATTGCCAAACCCCAGGTCACAAAGATCTGTTTTCTTCTAAAAGTTTTATAGTTTCAGGTTTTATACTTAGATCTATGATCCATTTTGACTGAATTTTATATGAAATATGAGGTATAGGTTGAGGTTTTTATTTTTTCATGTAAATGTTGAATTGTTCATGTCTTTGTGGAAAAGAACATCCTTTTTTCATTTGAATTAGCTTTTGTATCTTAATTAAAAAGCAGCGAGGGCTGGGCATGGTGGCTCATGCTGTAATCCCAGCATTTTGGGAGGCCAAGGCGGGCGGATCACCTGAGGTCAGGAGTTCGAGACCAGCCTGGCCAACATGGCGAAACCCCGTCTCTACTAAAAATACAAAAATTAGCCGGGTGTGGTGGCACATGCCTGTAATCCCAGCTACTCGGGAGTCTGAGACAGGAGAATCGCTTGAACCCAGGAGGCGGAGGTTTCAGTGAGCTGAGATCGCACCGCTGCACTCCAGCCTGGGAGACAGAGTGAGGATCAGACTCAAAAAAAAAAAAGAAAGAAAGAAAAAAAGCAATGAGGACAACAGGAACAAACCTTGAAAACATTATGCTAAGTGAGATAAGCCAGACATAAAAGGTGAAATATTGTATGATTCTACTTATATGAGTTAACTAGAGTAGGTAGGTAAATTCAGTGAGAAAGTACAACAGAAGTTCTGGGGGGGGGGGGCGCCTAGAGAGAAATGGGGCCATGGGAACAGTTGGCTACCTACTTGGGTGAGTTTGGATAGTTTATGGTTGTGATCAGCAGAATGCCACCCCCCACCACCCAACCAAGATATTCATGTCCTAATCTCCAGAACTTGTAAATATATGTTATATGGGAATTAAGGTAGCAGATGGAATTAAGGTTAATAATCAGTTGAACTTAAAAAAGCAAAATTATCTGGGTGGGTTCAATGTAATCACAAGGGTCCTTAAATGTGGAAGAATGCCGCAAAAGAGGAAGTTAGAGTAAGATGTGAGAACAACTCAACTTGTTGTCTTTGAAAATGGAAGGGGGCCACAAGCCAAGAAATGTGGACAGACTCTATTTGTAGGAAAAGACAAGGAACAGATTCTCTCCTAAAGCCTCCACAATGGAATGCAAGTCCTGTCAACAATTTGATTTTATCCCAGTAAGACCCATGTCAGACTTCTGTCTCCAGGACTATAAATAAAAACCCTTTGTTTTAAAGTCACTACATTTGTAATTTGTTATAGGAGAAATAGAAAACTAATACAGTGGTTTTTGAGGAACTGGTCCATTTCATTGAAGTTGATGAATTTATATATGCAGAGCTGTTTGTATTATCCTTTTCATGCCTGTACAGTCTACGGTGGTATCTCCTCTTTCTTTTCTAATATTGGTAATTTGTCTTCCTTTTTTTCTTTTCTAATATTGGTAATTTGTTTTCCTTTATTTTTTCTTTTGCCAGTCTTGCTAGAGGTTTACAATTTTGATTTTTTTTGAAAGAGCTTTGAGTTTCACTGATTTTTTTCTTTTTTTTCTCCCGTTTTCTATTTCTCAGATTTTTGTTCTCTATTATTTCTTTCTTCTGTTTAATTTGGGTTTATTTTGCTCTTCATTGCTAGTTTCACAGGTGGAAGCTTAAATTATTCACTTGAGACTTTCTCTTCTAATAAAGTCAGTTAATGCATCTAAGCACATCTTTGGCTGTATCCCACAAATTTTGATATGCTGAGTTTTCATTTTGGTTTAGTTCACAATATTTAAAGCTTTTCTTTGAGAATTTTTAATCCATGGATTGTTTAGAAGTGTTCTTTTTATATATAAAGTTTACTATTTGGTTTATGACCCAGAATATGGTTTATCTTGGTGAATGCTACATGCGCACTTGAAAAGCATTTGAAAAGAATGTGTATTCCGCTGTCATTAGGTAGACAAAAGTCAATTAGATCTACTTGGTTGACAGTGTTGTGCAGTTTTGTGTTGTTCAGTATTCTTTTTGATTTTCTATCCACTATTCTGTCAAGTACTGAGAGAGGAGTAGTAAAATATCTAACTACAATTGCAGATTTGTCTATTTCTTCTTCTACTTCTGATGGTTTCTGCTTCATATATTTTGAAGATCTGTTGCTTGGTGCATATATAGTTAGGTCTTCTTGGTGAACTGTCTGTTTTAACATTATATAATGTGCCTCTTGCTCTCTTCTCACACAACCTTTCTTAAAAGCATTTTAGGCCGGGTATGGTGGCTCACACCTGTTATCCCAGCATTTAGGGAGGCCAAGGCAGGCAGATTACCTGAGGTCAGTAGTTTGAGACCAGCCTGGCCAACATGGTGAAACCTCATCTCTACTAAAACTACAAAAGTTAGCTGGGCTTGGTGGCAGGTACCAGTAATCCCAGCTACTTGGGAGGCTGAGGAAGGAGAATTGCTTGAACCCAGGAAGTAAAATGGTGCAACCACTGTGGAAAAGTTCAGCAGTTCCTCAAAAAGTTAAATATAAAACTACCACATGACCTTGCAATTCCATTCCTAGGTATATCTGGGAAAGCACCAAAAAATTTATTCATACAAAAACTTGTACATGAATGTTTATAGCAGCACTATTTACAACAGCCAGGAAATAACCCAAGCGTCCATCAGCAAATATGTGGACAAACAAAATGCAGTATAGACACACAATGGCATGTTATTTTCAGTCATAAAAAGGAAAGCAGACTGGGTACAGTGCCTCACATCTGTAATCCCAGCACTTCGGGAGGCCGAGGCAGTGTGAGTGGAGCCTGAGCAACATATTGAGACCCCAAATCTACAAAAAAATGATTTAAAATTAGCTGGGTGTGGTAATACATGCTTGTAGTCCCAGCTACTCAGGAAGCTGAGGCTGCAGGATCACTTGAGACTGGAAGTTCAAGGCTGCCGTGAGCCATGATCTTACCACACAGCATTCCAGCCTGGATGACAGAGCTAGGCTCTGTCACTTAAAAATAAATAAATAGATAGATAGATAGATAGATAGACAGATAAAATAAGGAATGCAGTACTGATTCATACTATGACATGGATGAACCACGAAAATATCATGGTAAATGAAAAGAAGCCAGAGCCCAAAGGCCACATGTTGTATAACTTCATCTACACGAAACGTCCAGAATAGGTAAATCCATGGGCAGAAGTATAGTTGTTGCCAGAGGATGGAAGAGGGGAAGAAATGGGAGAGACTGCTAAAGGTATGGGGTTTCTTTTTGGAGTGATGAAAATGATAGTGGCGGCCGGGCGTGGTGGCTCACGCCTGTAATCCCAACACTTTGCTAGGCCAAGGCATGTGGATCACCTGAGATCAGGAGTTCAAGAGCAGCCTGACCAACATAGTAAAACTCCATCTCTACTAAAAATACAAAAATTAGCCGGAAATGGTGGTGCATGCCTGTAATCCCAGCTACTTGGGAGGCTGAGGCAAGAGAATCGCTTGAACCCGGTAGGCAGGGGTTGCAGTGAGCTAAGACTGCGCCACTGCACTCCAGCCTGGGCAATAGAGTGAGACTCCGTCTCAAAAAAAGAAAAAGAAAACAAAAAAGACAAAGAAAAAAATAGTGGTGATGATTGTTGCACAACATCATTATGAATACAGTCAAAAAAATTAAATTGTACATTTTAAAATAGTAAATTTTGTTATGTGAATTACATTTCAAAGAAAAAAAAATTTTGGACCAGCCTGAGCAATACAGTGAAACACCGTTTCTACGAAAATAAAAAAAGTTAGCAGGGTGTGGTGATGGGCACCTGTAGTCCCAGCTACTCAGGAGGCTGAGGCAGTAGAACTGCTTGAACCTGGGAGGCGGAGGTTGCATCACTGCACTCTAGCCTGGGTGACAGAGCGAGATTCTGTCACAAAAAAAAAAAAAAAAAAAGTGGTTACTTCAATGGAGGGAGTACATATTTCACTCAGTTCATACCATCATGTTGAATTTTTAAAACCATGTGTAAGTTATTATAACTTAAAAACTCCTACGTATGCCATTTGCCATGGCTGCCAGAGCTATTCTTCTCTGAGAACGCCCCCAGTGTTGAGGTGTGGATAATAGTCACGACTGTCCCACCTAACTCTGTGCCATGGCCACAGATGACTGATCCCTGAGTGAATGGATTCTTGACTCCATGTTGTGTCAATCAGATTTTCTATGCCTGAAAATAAAGATGCTAGCTAGCGTGGGTTGGAACTGAGAACAAGTAAATTTGGGAGACATGGAGTAGAGAAAGAGAAAGTGTGCAGAGATGAATGTAGCCCAAGAGAGAAATACTGAGTTGCTTGGATTCCTGCTAGCTCTCCAGTTCCTGATTCCACTCAGTCTCTTCGAATACCCAACCACTCTCCCTGCTGTTGGGTTTTATAGCCTTAATATAAATTAACTTTTTTCAGTGGCCTACCAAGGACAGAGTGGCAGGAGAGGTCCAAGGTGGGTACAGACAATAAGGGCATGGATTGTCTGCTTAGATTCATGGTGATAATAAAAAGCAGACCAACTAACTTTTAGTTCATTTTATTATTGCTTTAAATTCTCTAAAACGCTAGTGATAAAATAGTCTGCTCTGTCCCCCTCCACCTAACACTGCTCTTTTTTGCCTGAGCTAGTCTAGTTCTGTTAGATACAACCAAAGAATCTTAAATATAACCAGAATAATGATCTTGGTCTAACCAATAATTGAAGGGAAAACAGCTAAAGAGGCTGGGCACAGAGGCTCACGCCTGTTATCACAGCACTTTGGGAGGCCAAGGGGGCGGGAGCGGGATGGATCACTTGAGGCCAGGAATTCGAGACCAGCCTGGCCAACATGGCAAAATCCTGTCTTCTACTAAAAATACAAAAATTAGCCGGGCGTGGTGGTGCACGCTTGTAATCCCAGCTACTCGAGAGGCTGAGGCATGAGAATGGCTTGAACTCAGGAGGCTGAGGTTGCAGTGAGCCGAGATCGCGCCACTGCACTCCAGCCTGGGAAACAGAGCAAGACTCTGACTCCAAAAAAAAAAAGAAAGGAGAAATTTTGAGATTTGTGATCTCACTAGCCATTTCAATTAACAACATTTCTGATTAATCAGTCTTTCCACTGCTTTTGTTCAACAAGTGTCCACTGAGCACTTTCAACGTACAAGGCATATTCTAGGAAATTAGGATACAGTGGTGAGTAATGCAGATACAGGCCCGAATTCGCAGGGTCAAAATCCAGCAAAGGAACTTCTGAAATAAGGAATTTCAACAATGCACTTTACACACTATTTTTCAAAGACATGTATAATAGGATCCTGCAGTATCATGGAGCAGGGGTACCCTACTTTAGTACCTAACTTAGGTTCCCAAAGGAAAAGTAAGACTTAGCCAGAAAAGTGGACATGGGATCAGAGGGGGAATCAGGCACAAGAAATAGCAGATGCAAAAGGCCTAGACACAGGTTCAAAATCAAAGAACTGAAAGAAGGTTCAGTGCGGCTGGGATGGAGAGTATGAGGAGGGGGCACGCAGTGATAAAGTCTGAGAGCAAGGCAAGGGTGGAGCCAACAAGGGCCTCATAAACCACTTTAAAAGGCATGGATCAGATAGTAAGGGTAACAAGAAGTCACTGAAGGACCTGGTTCCAGTGTGGAAGGTGGAAGAGAAGCAAGACTGGAGGCAAGAAACCAGTTACAGGGCTGTTCCAGCATCCAGGAAAGAGACTACAATGGCCTTAATTATGACAATAGCATTGGAGATGAGGGTCTGGGCCGGGCACGGTGGCTTATGTCTGTAATCCCAGCACTTTGGGAGGCCGAGGTGGGTGGATCACTAGGTCAGGAGTTCAAGACCAGCCTGGTCAACATGGTGTAACCATCTTTACTAAAAATACAAAAATTAGCTGGGCATGGGGGCATGCACCTGCAATCCCAGCTACTCGGGAGGCTGAGGCAGGAGAATTGCTTGAACCCAGGAGGCTAGGCTGCAGTGAGCCAAAATTGTAACATTGCACCCTAACCTGGGCGACAGAGCGAGACTCAGTCTCAAAAAAACAGAAAAAAAAAAAGAAAAAGAAAATTAGCTGGGCATGGTGGCAGACGCTTGTAATCCCAGCTATTCCGGAGGCTGAGGCAGAATTGCTTGAACCTGGGAAGCAGAGGTTGCAATGAGCCGAGATCACACTGTTGCACTCCAGCCTGGATGACAAGAACGAAACTGCATCACACACACACACACCCCCCTAGAATGGATAAGACACAGTGACCAAATTCAGATCCTGAAAGAGAGTGATTAGCTGGTTATCCAAAATAACTAGCATCACGTGCTAAAAAGTGGTGTACTCTGGATGAGCGCTGTACATAGGTACATAGAACTTCCTGATGTTAGGAATTTCTAGATCTGTGCTAATACAATACCCCCTATCCACATGTAGCTACTGAGCACTTGAAATGAGGTAACACCCAGGAGCTGAATTTTTAATTTTGTGTAATTTTAATTAATTTACGTTTAAATAGCCACACATGGCTACTGCCCTGGACAGCACACTCTAGATTACTGTGACATCTAACTTAAAATATATGACAGAGTTAATAAGTTTATACAACACTATATGACAAGGAAAATAAGAAAGGGAAAAACTCAGGCTGCCGAGCACAGCGGCTCACGCCTGTAACCCCAGCACTTTGAGAAGCCCAGGCAGGCGGATCACGAGGTCAAGAGATCGAGACCATCCTGGCCAACATTGTGAAACCCCGTCTCTACTAAAAATACAAAAATGAGCCAGGCATGGTGGTGCGTGCCTGTAGTCCCAGCTACTCGTGAGGCTGAGGCAGGAGAAAGGCTTGAACCCAGGAGGTGGAGGCTGCAGTGAGCCGAGATCGTGCTACTGCACTCCAGCCTGGGAAACAGTGCGAGACTGTCTCAAAAAAAAAAAAAAAGGAAAAGAAAAAGAAATGCATATTTCAAAATAAAACACACAACCAAACTTAACTTTTCAGTTTAAAAAAACTGTCTAAATATATGCAGAGAAAATAAACTACACAACCACGAACCAGTGGTTATCTTGAAGATGAAGGATCTTTAAAGATCTTTCCTTTTCTGCGATACGTTACTGAACTGTTTTTTTTCTTTTTGTACAATACGTATGCATTACCTATTTGGGGGGAAAACAATTTCCTATCAAACCAAAAAGTGCCTGTACGTTAGCACACAAACATACTTGTAATGCTGTTATGATAAAGGTATGCAATATAATCACAGTGATAGCTTCTACAAACACATTATGATTTTTTTGTAAGACACAACATACATGGGAACAAGACATTCTGGGGAGAAGCACATCAACAAACTTCAAGTTCCCACAACAATCCACAGAATTTAAAAAATACTCTAAAGCTATTATTTTATATCTAAGTTACATCCTCCCTGTACTATGATGAGATGTGCCCCTTAGGATCATACACTTAGGAGACAAAACTTGACACAAATACATTCAAATCTCTATCAAATATGAAATCATCTCATTTATCCAGCAAAATCAGAGTATAGGGTATTTCTCATAAACAAACTTTCTAATATTGGTAACTGAAATTTAACCCTTTAAGCACCGAAACTTTTTACTTTGGAAGGATTTTTGGTAAAAAGTATCTATGCATCTGCACCCTCTTAAACCAATGCTACAATTGAATCTTCATTTGACATCTTGGGGCCATTATCTTGAGCATCGATTATCAGTTCTAGGATTATTATGAAGATAAATTACTAGGATTTAGTGGAGAAATACATGCCCCTTCCTCAAAGCACCCTTGACTGCTATATTGTGAATTCGCCTTTTTTTGTTTGTTTTTTGAAGTATGAAGGTAGTTTTAAATTTCTTCATCAGGCTGTCAGTGTTCACTGGCTAAGTCCGGACGTCTATCCAGGCTTTCTTCTAACGTAATGCCTTTAGTTTCAGCCTAGGAAGCCAGATAACTAAACTAATTAAAATTATAGGTAAATTAATAAGGATTTCCTGAGCACAAGAGGCCCTCCTATAAGAAATACCATACATTGTGTGCCGTCGGTTTTGGCTGCTGAGGATGATTTAGCTTCCTATTGCCTTTTCTCCCTGGTACCCCAAGATGTTTTTTCAATAAGCTAAGGCCGCCCTACAACTCTAACTTAACTCCAGACAAGTCAGGTGTTGCCACCCACAGGGATTTCTAGTTGGGTCTGACTCCACCACTCATTACGTGCAAAAAGACACTGGGGGATGGAACGGTTGTCAAAATGCACAGTTACCGATAACAAATATAAATTTTTCTTTGTATACCCTTCGCAGTCAAGTAGCAACAGCAATCGCAACCAAAATTTACTAAGCTCGCCTGCAGCGTTCTCAGCCCCATGTACAAACTCAAGTAGCTCAGTATTTCTTGCTGGCTCTGGGCACAGGAGCAAATCCAGACTAGATGGATTCTAAAGTCATCCCAACAGGAAAACTAAGCTATGAACATTAAATCTTACCTCTGAGAAAGACAATGAGGGTAACATAGGAGTTAGAAACAACTTCTGTGCAAGCGAGCACTCCGCGACGCACCGGAAGTTTTGAAATATCCTGCGGGCTTCCCACAGGCAAAGTGGTTTCCCTCCCCGCGGCTCTGCGGGCCCTCCCCAGGGTTCGAGGACCTCCCCGAGTTTGTCGCGCACGGGGCCCTGACCCTGCCACAGGCTGGGAGCGAGACCGTCAATCACAGCCCGCGCCCCACGACTTCACCTTGGCGGCTCGCGAGCTGCGACTCGGGCAGGTGGGAGGTACCTGCGGCCCGACTCCTACCCCTACCTGCTGCGACCAGGGGAGAGGCTGTCCCAGCTGGGGCCGGTGCAGGCCCCGGGGCGCCGTCTCGGGCCGCGCGAACCCTCGAGGTGGTACCGCGTGGGGGCCGCGCGGCGGGGCCCGGCCGCGGGTCTCGGCAAACTCGGCTGCCCGCCCGGCCCGCCCCCCGGCGCCGCCACTCACCGAAGAAGCCCTGCACGATTCCCAGCGGGTGGCTGAGCCAATCTTCCCCACACGGCATCTCGTCAGGGGCCGGGGCCGGCGTGGACCGGGCTGAGGCGATCCGCGGGCAGAGCGCGGCCGGGCGGCCGGCGCCCAGCTCCTCTTCGGCGGCTCGGCCGCTCCTCGCTCGCGCCCTCCCACGCACAGCGAGCGGCGGGGCGCGGGCCTCCCGCGCCTCAGGGAGCGGCGGCTGCGGTGGGGCCGCCGAGGAGCTGCTGGCGATGGGCAGGCGGGCGCGTACGGGCCCCTAGCCTTCACTTCGCACAATGGCGGGAAACAGCCGCCGCCGACCGCGCTGCCTGCGACCTGGGTGGAGCTCGCGCGGGGAGGGGCGGCGGGAGCGCGCAGCGCGGCGCGGCTCTGCGGGGCGAGGAGGAGGGGCGGGCCGGGGCGGTGGCGGCGCCGCCATCTTGGAGACGGGCAAAAGGAAGGGCACGCAGAGCCGCTGGAGGCTGCGCAGCGCGGGCCCGGCGTTGTGTTCCAAGGGCGGGGCGTTGTCGTTTGTCCCCATGTGCCGGCGTGTAGCGGGAGCTCCCATAGTGGGCTTATAAGAGCGCAAAGCCAGTCTTTGCACAACAGCTGAAAAGCATAAGCTCAGAGACCTCAGAGTCATCTCTGGGCAAAATTAGTGGGCGGAATCGCCTTGGGAATCCGCCCACCTCCTCTTCGTGCTTTTTTCTTTTTTTGCTGATGGCAGCTCTTTTATCTGGGCCCCTGGCTCGAAACCCTGAGTGGTGACTTTACCTCAGCTGCACAAGGTCTCCCTGAGGAAGGTGCACATTTAGAGAAGGGGAACCTCAGAGGACCCCGCGCTCCTTCTGCAGTCGCGTCAGACCCTGTGGCACAGGGATGGTTCCTTACCGAGGGGCGGGGGCTCTAAACTCGCCAGACCTGGCCTGCGCCCTGGCTGCGAACACCGGGTCGGCTTCTGTCTGGAAGCTGGCAGCCGCCGTCAGGGAGCGGGGCGAGGCGCCTGCGCTGCGCGCCGCCGGGATACCCTGGATAAGGAAGCTACGAAGACCGACTATAGCAGCTTTTTGGGAAAATACCCAAGTTCAAGAGTGAAACTGTGGGAGTCGCTCTGAACTTCTGGTTCAGGAGGCTGTCCGATTAAAAAAAGAAGAAACTCTGTTTTCCCTGGGCCTGGAATGTACCTAGGAAAACCCCAGGCTCATCAGATACATCTACTCAATGAAAAAAGGGCATGGTAACGGGAGGGGAATGACCTGAATGCAATCTACAAAGTGAGGAGCTGAAGGAAAAGAACGGAATCCGCGTCTCAAGTCCTGCTTGAAAAATCCTTCTACCTTTCTAGGTTCTCCACTGGAGCCCTTATCACAAAGCACGGATTGGCAAGAGAAAAATTTAGTAACATGTACATCTTATATGGGCAAAACTCAAGGAAGAGTAACTCGAAGAGGTGGCTTAGAATGGGGGATTACGTAGCATTTACAATGAAGAACAACAACTTTGTGGAGAAATGACGAAAGCAGTTTGAGGTTTCCAAAAGCAGCAGAGTGGGAAGGTAGAGATATGAGAAACTAATGGTAGTTACAGGTAGTGAGTGAAGTGTGTTACGTAGGTTCTTCTAGTGCCATCTCTGGCTGATAAGGGTCTAAAGTTGTCTCTGGTGATTAACTTTTGTCCCTGGTAGAGATGAGGTGGGTAGGCACTAGTGGAAGGGTAGGGAGCTTGTTTTGTACAGATGCTCCTCTGCTTATTCTACTTATGATGGAGTTACATCCCAATAAACCCATTGTAAATTGAAAATGTCGGGGGGAGGGGGGAGGGATTGCATTGGGAGTTATACCTGATATAAATGATGAATTGATGGGTGCTGACGAGTTCATGGGTGCAGCACACCAACATGGCACAAGTATACATATGTAACAAACCTGCACGTTATGCACATGTACCCTAGAACTTAAAGTATAATAAAAAAATAATAAAAAAAAAAGAAAATGTCATTAGTTGAGGCCCAGCGCGGTGGCTCACGCCTGTAATCCCAACACTTTGGGAGGCCAAGGCGGGCAGATCAGAAGGCCAAGAAATTGAGACCATCCTGGCCAACATGGTGAAACCCCATCCCTACTAAAAATACAAAAATTAGCTGGGCGTGGTGGCACGCGCCTGTGGTCCCAGCTACTCTGGAGGCTGAGGCAGGAGAATCACTTCAACCCCGGAGGCGGAGGTTGCAGTGAGCCGAGATCACGCCACTGCACTCCGGCCTGGCGACAGAGCGAGAATGCGTCTCAAAAAAAAAAAGAAAAAAGAAAAAAGAAAAAAAGAAAGTATCATTAGTTGAAAATGTGTTTAATACACGGAACCTATCAAACATCAGTAGGCTACTGCAAACGTGCTCAGAATATTTACATTAGCCTACAGTTGGGCAAAAGCATCTAACACGAAGCCCGTTTTATAATAAAATGTTGTATATCTCATGCAATTTATTGAATACTGTACTGAAAGTTAAAAACAGAATGGCTGTATGGGTAATTGAAGTATGGTTTCTACTGAATGCACGCTGATTTCACACCATCATAAAGTCAAAAAATCTTGTCAAACTATCGTTAAGTTGGGGACTGTCTGGATCTGCTTTTCAATTACCAAGATAATACTACTATAATTAAATTAACAATATTAAAATAATCCTTATGCCAAAGTGGCACATTTTGGAGTGACATTCTGGTTGACTTTAGGGCAAAAACGAGTAGTTTGTATTTTTTAGTGTAAGGTAATTAATTGACACACTAAATTGTATATCTGGTTCTTGTGAGTTTGGGTAAGTTGAGAAAACTTGAGTTTCAAATCCAGGACGTTACCACCATTCCATTCATTCATTTAGGGGACAGGATTGCCAAGACCCTGGCATCAAATGGGGAAATCCCATATTTTTGCTTCATGGCCAGTAACAGGCAAATTAAATGTATGATATAGAAATGTCTGCTCTTAAATCATTGTAAATTTAAATTTACTCTATCTAAATTGCAGTTTGATACCAACTCAGCAGTGGCTAGTATTAGGGAGGAAAAATATTTTTTCCATCTGCCCTTGTAGATTCTATGTTGGACCCCTGAAATAAAAGATAGATTAACAAGAGAAAAATATGCACTTCATTTCATGTACGTTTTACAAGAAATGGGAGCCTTCATAAGGAAATTAAGATCCAAAGAAGCAGTTAAAACCAAGTGTTTTTATGCTAGGTTTGATGAAGAGAGTCACGGAAGAATGTGAGTGAAGTCCAGCAAACTAGGGGAAATTTAGCAAGGCCTGTGTGTTAGATTCCTTTCTGTGTCCCTTCATCTTTAAGATAGGATGCTTCTGTCCTCCAGGAGGAGGGAGGGCAGCTTTCATGGCAGGGTCTTATAATCTGCTTCAGGGGAAGGTCAGGGAGCCATTCCTGCACGTGCTGTTTCTCAAATTCCTTCAGCTTAAAATATTTAATATGCCAAGGTGCCAAATTTCAGGGTGGCAAGTCATGAGTCCCATCTCTGTTAATACTTCAACTTTTGGTTTCTTCTTTGGTAGCGTATTTAGTGATTTATTTTTTTAAAAATTGCTCGGATTTTACTTAAGGAGACACTGTGATCCTTCTGAAATGTAATTATTTTATAATGCGAATAACCCTCCAATTTTTCTGTGGCAAGATGTTTTGCTATTAAATAGTTATGGAGCTGGGGGAGGTGGTGTGCACTTGTAGTCTCAAATACTTGGGAGACTGAGGTGGGAGGATCACTTAAGCCCAGCAGTTCGAGGTTACAGTGAACTATGATCGCGCTACTGCACTCTGGCCTGGGAGACAGAGGAACACCCCATTTCTAAAAATAATAACAATGACAATAATAATGATAAGTAGTTATGAAAATGTAAAAGGCTAGGGGAGGGTTCATGAAGGTCTGTCTCTATGGCAAGATTTCTTTTTTCCCACTATCAGTAACCACACTTCTGCCCTGACCCAAGCCTGTTTTTTTTTTTTTTTTTTGAGACGAAGTCTCGCTCTGTCGCCCAGGCTGGAGTGCAGTGGCACGATCTTGGCTCACTGCAAGCTCCGCCTCCCGGGTTCACGCCATTCTCCTGCCTCAGCCTCCCCTGTAGCTGGGAACACAGGTGCCCACCACCACGCCCGGCTAATTTTTTTTTGTATTTTTAGTAGAGACGGGGTTTCACCATGTTAGCCAGGATGGTCTCGATCTCCTGACCTCGTGATCCGCCCGTCTCGGCCTCCCAAAGTGCTAGGATTACAGGCGTGGGCCACCGCGCCCAGCCCCAAGCCTGTATTTTTAAGGAGGGCATTAAGTAACTCTGTCTATAGAAAATTACTGAGAGAGTGGCCAGGCACGGTGGCTCACGCCTGTAATCCCAGCACTTTAGGAGGTCGAGGTGGGTGGATCATGAGGTCAGGAGAGCTAGACCATCCTGGCTAATACAGTGAAACCTGGTCTCTACTAAAAAAAGTACAAAAATTAGCCGAGTGTGGTGGCACGTGCCGGTAGTCCCAGCTACTTGGGAGGCTGAGGCCGGAGAATCGCTGGAACCCGGGGGTGGAGGCTGCAGTGAGCTGAGATTGCGCCACTGCCCTCTAGCCTGGGCAACAGAGCGAGACTGGGTCTCAAAAACAAAAACAAACAAAAAATTACTGAGAGAGCACTGGAAATACTGGGGTGAAAAAAGAGATTCCATCTCTGCCCTCATGGAACATACAGCCTAGTAGAAGACTTATTACTAATTACTCACAATAGGTGCTAGGCAAGAATAGGTGCAGATTTATAAGAGGAATAAACAGAGGTGTACCTGTTCTAGTGAGGAAATGATAAGGGTTGGATGTGTGCCCCAGAGTTTGTGTGCTGGAAACTTAATCCCCAATGCAACAGTGTTGAGAAGTAGGACCTTTATGGGGGCAGGGCCCTTATGAAGCGATTAATGTCACTATTGCAGGAGTAGGTTGGTTATAAAAGTGAGTTTGGCTCTTTCTTCCGATGTGTGTGCAGGGATGCACACACGCACACACACACACATGCATGCTCTTGCTTATGCTCTCTTTCTTTCACCTTCTCTCACCCTCTTTCCATTTGCCTTATGATGATGCAGCAAGAAAGCCGTTGTCAGATGCCAGCACCTTGATATTGAACTTCCCAGCCTCCAGAACTATAAGAAATACATTTATTTATTTATTTATTTATTTATTTATTTATTTATTTATTTATTTATTTATTATATCCTTTTTTGAGAGGGAGTTTTGCTCTTGTTGCCCGGGCTGGAGTGTAATGGCGCGATCTCGGCTCACCGCAACCTCCACCTCCCAGGTTCAAGCGATTCTCCTGCCTCAGCTGGGATTACAGGCATGTCCCACCACGGCTGGCTAATTTTGTGTTTTCAGTAGAGATGGGGTTTCTCCATGTTGGTCAGGCTGGTCTCAAACTCCTGACCCCAGGCGGTCCACCTGCCTCAGCCTCCCAAAATGCTGGGATTGCAGGTGTGAACCACTGTGCCCAGCCAATCAATTTTCTTTATAAATTACCCAGTTTGTGGCAATGTTATGGCAGCACAAAATGTTCTAAAACAAGGGAATGGGGAAGACTTGTGGGTAGGAGAAAAGGATGCTTCAGGGCTTCTCTGAAAATGTGACATTTACACTAGAATTTGAAAGATAAATAACAGTAAGGTGAAAATTGTCGGGGAAAGATTTTGTAAGCTTTAAGACTACAAAAACGAAAACCTGTACAGGAAAACCGAAATAGTTACAATTTAGTATATGACTTGCTATTGAAAGTGTTTACATAGTCACAGTCAAGTTACAATTTAAACATTGATCTAACCAACTTTATAATTAACTATTTTGGGAGGCTGGTGGGGAGGTGAAGGACTCACATATGTGATGATGACCAAGAAGATAAAAAAAGAGCAAAATCCTAATCTTTCATTTGAAAACTCAACAGATAATGCAATGGAAGAAAAAGGGAAAATCACAAGTGGCAATGGAATCATGTTGATTTAGGAATACAGCAATGCTGAAAAACCAGCTGAAAGAGGTGAAAGTAGTTGCCTCCAGGTTGGGGTAAATGGGGTAAACATTTGCTAGTTTTCTGTGTACTTATCAAAAATGCAATACCAACTAGATTTCCACTCGGTTGTAAGATCCCTGAAGCAATGATTTTGGTATTTGTATGCTGTTTTGTTTCCCAGCACCTAGAATAGTGCCTCACGTATAATAGATGCTCAATAAATAGTTGCTGAATGAATAATGCCAACTTTCTATAAACTGCCTAAATATCATCTCTAGATATTTAGACACATCAGATACTTAGATACACTACTTCATTTTCTTGGACATCTTTTCCAGAGTCTTTTGACCTATTCCAGCCTGGACTTGCTACCTTTTACTTCTGGTCCAAAATTGTCTTCCTAGGATCTTCTACCTAGGATCTTCTACCACCATTACCTTAAAGATTATCTTTTTTTTCCTCTTTCTTCTTTTTATTGAGACCTCAAAAAAAAAAAAAATCTGTTCTCCTCCTCTTCCATAGTTATAGATAGGTTGCCCAGTGAAGAACTGCATTTCTCAGCTATAGACATATAGCTGAGGTTGGTTTCCCAGCAAGGGACCACATTTCCCAGACATCTTTGCAGCCAGATAAGGCTGTGTGATTAAGTTCTTACCAATGAACTCATGAGTGAGTGAGATGTTTGGAACTTCCACTTCTATTACTTTTTTTATAGAGACAGTATCTTCTCATGTTGCCCAGACTGGTCTCGAACTCCTGGGCTCAAGCAATTCTCCTGCCATGGCCTCCCAAAGTGCTGGGATTACAGGCATGAGCCACTGTGCCCAGCCGAACTTCGATTTTTTACGGAAAAAAAAAATTGGCCCTGCATGTTTTTTCGTCCTTCCTGATACACGGGAGGGTGATAACTAGAATGACCTGCTTAAAGACGCCTTGGATTTTTATGTGAACATTGCAGTCTGAGGTCTCTTTATATAGCTGCCAGCATTTGCTCTTATTAGTTCAGAAATTCGTATCAGAAGTGGGGTGCTATCATAACAAACAGAAAATAATGTGGCTCTAATTTCGTGGTCAGATAATGGGTGGTGATACATGAAAGCAGAATGCTCCAGAAAAATAAAGGGGTGATTTGATTCAGACTGTTGCAAGCGGGAGAGCATCCATTCATGAACATCACTAACAGGAGGGTTAATATTTGGGGCTTTATAAAAACAAAGGAATCATTGAGGAAGGGTGGAGGCAGGTCTTATGTTGGAATATGCAAGAGCAAAGTGGTCCTTTGCAATTAACCCTTTCTCAGAACACAAAAAGGTAGCGGGGATTCCTGAACTGTTTTTGTTTTTTGGGAGTAGGAAAAATTGGGAAGATGGCATTGACCAAGTTACAATGTTTCTGGTCTAATTGCTGCAGAGGTTGTGGGTCAGAGTTTTATTGTTAACTGTAGTCTGACTGCTGGGCACAGTGGCTCATGCCTGTAATCCCAGCACTTTGGGAGTCCAAGGTGGGTGAATTGCTTGAGCCCAGGAGTTCGAGACCAGCTTGGGCAAAGTGGTGAAACTCCGTCGTCTGTAACAATAATACAATAATTAGTTGGTGTGTGCCTGTAGTTATAGCTACTTGGGGGTGAGGTGGGAGGATCACTTGAGCCCAGGAGGTTGAGGCTGCAGTGAGCCGTAATTGTGCCACTGCACTTCAGCTTGGGTGACAGAATGAGACGAGACCCTGTCTAAAAAAATAAAAATTAAATATAATCTGACCATTGTCTGTTTGTATATGTACTTCTCTTAGAAATATTGTGCGAGCCATGTATGTAATTTAAAAGTTGTCAGCAGTCATACTTTAAAAAGTAAAAATAAATAGGTAAATTAATGTTTATTTTTTTTATTTTTTGAGATGGAGTCTTGCTCTGTCACCCAGGCTAGAGTGCAGTGGTGTGATCTCAGCTCACTGCAACCTCCACCTCCTGGGTTTAAGTGATTCTCCTGCCTCAGCCTCCCGAGTAGCTGGGATTATAGGCACGTGCTACCACGCCTGGCTAATTTTTGTATTTTTAGAAGAGTCAGGGTGATCCACCCATCTTGACCTCCCAAAGTGTTGGGATTACAGGCGTGAGCCACCACGCCCAGCCATAAATTAATTTTAGTAGTATATTTAACCCAGCATGTCAAAAATAATACAATTTGAAAAAAGAATCAATACAAATATTATTAATAAGATATTTTACTTTGTTTCCTGTAATCTTTGAAATTCTGTACGTATTTTATACTTATAGCACTTCTCAGTTCAGATAGTCATATGTCTAGTGCTCACCAGACACAGGTGGCTAGAGGCCACCACATTGGACAGCACAAGAGATATTGGGACTTTACAGGGCTGGAAATGCCAACCAATTCAATATTCAAATCATAGGAGGTAAAATTTCTTGCTGAAAACTGTTTTCAAGGGTGCTTTGAGACTTCTTGGGTAATCAGAAGAATCCAGTCTTATGGCAAAGTTCAAATCAAGGATGGTCCTCTCCTACGGGAGCCTATTTCAAATCACTTCAAGGCAACCCCCAATTAGGCTGAAAAATAAGCTTGAATCAGACAAGGAAGTAAAGAATTTGGAACTGACTGGAAATAAAATACCAGGAGTAGGGCCTGAAAACACCAGCAACTGTCCAGCCTAGGCAACATAGGGAGATCCCATCTCTACAAAAATCAAAATGAAATAAACAAGCCAGGCATGGTGGCACAGGCCTGTGGTCCAGCTACTCAGGAGGCTGAGGTGAAAGGATCGCTTGGGTCTGGGAGGTTGAGGCTGCAGTGAGCCGTGATCATGCCACTGTACTGCAGCCTGGGTGACAGAGCAAGATCCTGTCTCAGAAAACAAACAACAACAACAACAAACAACCTAGGAACTTGTACAGGCCTCAAAAGCAAGTCTTAGGCCTCAAACTTTTACCAGCAAGAAATGGGCTGTCAAAGCTGTACAGCCCACCAAAGAGGGACAGACGTGCTTCCCGATGCCCCTCCCCCCCCCTTTTTTTGAGATGGAGTCTTGCTCTGTTGCCCAGGCTGGAGTGCAGTGGCATGATCTCAGCTCACTGCAACTTCTACCTCCCAGGTTCAAGTGATTCTCCTGCCTCAGCCACGAGTAGCTGGGACTACAGGCATGTGCCACCACGCCTGGCTAATTTCACCATGTTGACCAGGCTGGTCTTGAACTCTTGACCTCAAATGATCTGCTCACCTTGGCTTCCCAAAGTGTTGGATTATAGGTGTTAGCCACCATGCCTGGCCCTGATGCCACTTAAAAAAAATTTTTTTTGAGACAGGGTCTCACTCTGTCATCCAGGCTGGAGTGCAGTGGTGCAATCACAGCTCAAAGCAGCTTCGACCTCCCAGGCCCAACTGATTATCCTGCTTCAGTCTCCAAGGTAGCTGGGACCACAGGGATGCACCACCATGCCTGGTATTTTATTTTATTATTTTATTTTATTTTCTATTTTATTTTATTTATTTTATTTTGTTTTGAGTAGAGACAGGGTCTTGCCATGTTGCCCAGGCTGGTCGTGAACTCCTGGGCTCAAGTGATCCTCCTGCCTCAACCTCCCAAAGTATTGGGATTACAGGCATGAACCACCGCACCTGACCCCCTAATGTCACATTAGATATGGCCAAGGAAGATCATGGATCAGGAGATATCTCCCTGTATTAGTTCGCATTTTGTGTCGCTATAAATACATGAGGTTGGGTCACTTATGAAGAAAAGAGGTTTAATTGTCTCACAGTTCTGCAGGTTGTACAGGAAACATGGTGCTGGCATCTGCTTCTGTTGAGGGCCTCAGGAAGCTCACAATCATGGAAGAAGGCGAAAGGGGGCAGGTGCATCACATGGCAAAAGTGAGAGCAAGAGAAGGAGGCAGGTACCATAATCTTTTAAATGACCAGATCTTGCCTGAACTTAGAATGAAAACTCATTATTGTTGTGAGGACAGCACCAAGACATCCATGAGGGATCTGCCCCCATGACCCAAATACCTCCCACCAGGCCCCACCCCAACATTGGGAATCATATTTCAACACGAGATTTGGAGGGGACAAACATCTAAACCATAGTACTTCCTGAGGGCAAAGCCAGTGCCTCAGATGACTGTAGACTGAGGAGTTATTTCCAGCGGGCCGGGGAGTTATTAACATACCCGAGGCAGCCGGACTAACCATGAAAATTTTCCACTCTGAGAGCAGGGCGCATTTCCAATTCATGCCTATCAGGATTCAATCATTTCTGTGAAACTGATTGCTGTGTTTTCCATTCCTCCTTTTTTTCCACTGGGGGCTTGATGGAAGTTACGTTGTTCTTGCTCCACTATTGGCTATTGGGCATCTTACAGTCATGGTTCACTAGACTATAAAGAGCCACATTTGGATGCAATCAAAATGGTTGAGCTATGCTTAAAGATCCTGGAATTTTAAGTTGGATGTAGGTGGTTGCCTCCCTTGGGAAGGGACATAGACATATGTTCTATGTCTGGGAAGGGTGGGAATTTGCTAGCCAGAGGGGCAGACTGTGGTAGCAATTGTCATTTGCCCACCAAATCTTCTTCCTCCACAGTTATATGTAGTTAGAATGTATTTTCCCAGGTGGGGACTGTATCTTCCAGCTCTTCGTGCACCTAGATATGCCTTTTGTGGAAGTTCTCATCAATGGAATGTGAACAGAAGGGATGCAACTTCTGCCCCACTTGTTAAGATGAAATATTTGTCCCTCAACTGCTTTGACCTTTCCTGCTAACTTGAATGGCAATAACTACAGCAGCCTTGGCAGCCCTATGTTGAAGACAGAAAGCTGGGTACCAACATGTACTCTTATGAGAGTGAGGACTGAGCTTCTATCTTGTTTGAGCCATTGCATTTTTGGGTCCTTTTGTTAAAGTAGCTTACTGTCCCCTACTATACCTTAGAGCAGTTACTTTAGAAAGCTTGGAATTATAAACCCTTCCTCTGCTACTTGGACATGTAAATCTTTGACACACCAATCAGCACTCTGTAGAAACACACCAATCAGTGCCCTGTGTCTAGCTAAAGGAATGTAAATGCACCAATCAGCGCTCTGTGGCTAGCTAAAGGATTGTAAATGCACCAATCAGCACTCTGTAAAGTGGACCAATCAGCACTCTGTAAAATGGACCAATCAGCAGGACATGGATGGGGACAAATAAGGGAATAAAAGCTAGCCACCCCCAGCCAGCAGCGGCAACCCGCTCAGGTCCCCTTCCACACTGTGGAAGCTTTGTTCTTTCGCTCTGCACAATAAATCTTGCTGCTACTCACTCTTTGGGTCTGTGCCACCTTTAAGAGCTGTAACACTTACCACAAAGGTCTATGGCTTCATTCTTGAAGTCAGCGAGACCAAGAACCCACCAGAAGGAACCAACTCCGGACACATCTTGGCGACCACAGAGGGACTATCACCAAGCAGTGAGTACCATCTTTTGCTTGCTATACTGTCCTATTTTTTCCTTAGAATTCGGGGGCTAAATACTGGGCACCTGTTGGCCAGTTAAAAGCAACTAGCATGGCTGCCGGACTAAAGACATGGGTGTCAGGCTTTCTGGGTAAGAGCTAACAACCCCCAACTCTTTGGAGTTGGGAGCAGTGGTTTGCCTGGAACCAGCTTCCACTTTTCCTGTACTTCTGGGCTGAGCCGAGGGTCAACAGAGAGGAAGGCCTTTCAGCCCTGGGGTCCTGACAAAAAGTTGGTTGACCCTGTAGCCATGAGCGGAACTCCCAAAGTCCCATCGCCCAAGCGAGATGCACCCATCTATCCTATCTATCCTGATTCTTGCCTCCTGGGTCCTAATGCCTGTCAGACAAACTTCCTCTCACCTCTCTTATCTGAGGCTAGTCCTGCTTCTAAAAACCACTCCCTGTCTCTAGTGCTTTTCTAGTTTCTCCTATAAGAATGATTTCTAGTATAAACTTCAGGACTCTGTTCCCTTCTTTAGGCACCTGGGCTCACCAATCAGAAAGACATAATTTTTGCCCAAAGTGCCACTGAGTAGGGAGACCGACTATCCTTTTAGGATCCCTCCTCAGACAAGCAGGCCTAACAAAGCCTATTCCTGAAGCTAGGATACGGGGAGCCTCAGAAATGATATCCTTCCTATTCACATGATGATAAGTGAGGACAAAAGACACTCTTCCAACCCTGGGAAAATCCTTTACCTCCCTCAGGGTATGGCCTTCCACTTCATTTTTGGGGTATAACATCTTTATAGGGCAGGTGTAAGGTTCCAATACTAACAGGAGAACACTTAGGAGTCTAACAGGTTTTTGAGAATGTGTCAGTAAGGGCCACTAAATCTGATCTTCCTTGGTCCTCTTTGTGGTCTAAGAGGAAAATTGGGGTTTCTGCTGCTGTGTCGGTGAGCGCAACTATTCTGATCAGCAGGGTCCAGGGACTGTTGCGGGTTCTTGGGCAAGAGAGGTTTCTGCTGCTGTGTCGGTGAGCATGACTATTCTGATCAGCGGGATCCAGGGACCATTGTGGGTTCTTGGGGAAGAGGGGTTTCTGCTGCATCAGTGAGCGCAACTGTTTTGATCAGCAGGCTCCAGGGACCATTGTGGGTTCTTGGGCAAGAGGGGTTTCTGCTGCTGCATTGGTGAGCGCAACTATTCTGATCAGCAGGGTCCAGGGACCATTGCGGGTTCTTGGGCAAGAGGAGAAAACAAACAAACCAAAACTGTGGGCGGTTTTTTCTTTCAGATGGAAAACACTCAGGCATCAACAGGCTCATTCTTGAAATGCATCCTAAGCCATTGGGACCAATTTGACCCACAAACCCTGAAAAAGAAGTGGCTCGTTTTTTTTCTGCACTATGGCCTGGCCCCAATATTCTCTCTCTGATGGGGAAAAATGGCCGCCTGAGGGAAGTATAAATTACAATACCATCCTGCAGCTTGATCTTTTCTTTAAGAGGCAAGGCAAATGGAGTGAAATACCTTATGTCCAAGCTTTCTTTTCACTGAAGGAGAATCCACAACTATGCAAAACTTGCAATTTACATGCTGCAAGAGGACCTCTCAGCTTACCCCCATATCCTAGCCTCCCTATAGCTCCCCTTCCTAGTAATGATAAGCCTCCTCTAATCTCCCCTGCCCAGAAGGAAATAAGCAAAGAAATCTCCAAAGGACCACAAAACCCCCTGGGCTATCAGTTATGTCCCCTTCAAGCTGTCGGGGGAGGGAAGTTTGGCCCAACCCGGGTACATGTCCCTTTCTCCCTCTCTGATTTAAAGCAGATGAAGACAGACCTGGGAAAGTTTTCAGATAATCCTGATAGGTATATAGATGTCCTACAGGGTCTAGGGCAAACCTTCAATCTCACTTGGAGAGATATCATGCTATTGTTAGATCAAACCCTGGCCTTTAATGAAAAGAATGTGGCTTTACGCTGCAGCCTGAGAGTCTGGAGATACCTGGAAAGGTACAAATTCCCTACTGGTCAGCAAGCGATCCCCAGTATGGATCTCCACTGGGACCTCAACTCAGATCATGGGGACTGGAGTTGCAAACATCTGTTGACCTGTGTTCTGGAAGGACTAAGGAGAATTAGGAAAAAGCCCATGAATTATGCAATGATGTCCACCATAACTCAGGGAAAGGAAGAAAATTCTTCTGCCTTCCTCGAGTAGCTATGGGAGGCCTTAAGAAAATATACTCCACTGTCACCCAACTCACTCGAGGGTCAATTGATCCTAAAAGATAAATTTATTACCCAATCAGCTGCAGATATCAGCAGAAAGCTCCAAAAGTGAGCCCTGTTCCCTGAACAAAATCTGGAGGCATTATTAAACTTGGCAACCTCAGTGTTCTATAATAGGGACCAAGAGGAACAGGCCAAAAAGGAAAAGCGAGATCAGAGGAAGGCCGCAGCCTTAGTCATGGCCCTCAGACAAACAAACCTTGGTGGTTCAGAAAGGACAGAAAATGGAGCAGACCAATCACCTGGTAGGGCTTGTTACCAGTGTGGTTTGCAAGGACACTTTAAAAAAGATTGTCCAACAAGAAAGAAGCTGACCCCTCGCCCATGTCCAGTATGTCGAGGCAATCACTGGAAGGTGACTGCCCCAGAAGACAAAGGTTCTCTGGGCCAGAAACCCCCAACCAGATGATCTAACAACAGGCCTGAGGGTACCCGGGGCAAGCGCCAGCTCATGTCATCACCCTCACTGAGCCCTGGGTATGTTTAACCATTGACAGCCAGGAAATTGACTTCCTCCTGGACACTGGCATGGCTTTCTCAGTGTTAATCTCCTGTCCTGGAAGGCTGTGCTCAAGGTCCATTACCATCCGAGGAATCCTGGGATGGCCTGTAACCAGGTATTTTTCCCACCTCCTCAGTTATAATTGGGAGACTTTGCTCTGTTCACATGCCTTTCTTGTTATACCTGAAATTCCCATACCCTTATTAGGGAGGCACATATCAGCCAAAGCTGGAGCTACTATCTACATGAATATGGGGAAGAAGTTACCCATTTGTTGTCCCCTGCTTGAGGAGGGAATAAACCCTGAAATCTGGGCATTGGAAGGTCAATTTGGAAGGGCAAAAAATGCCCACCCAGTCCAAATCAGGCTAAAAGATCTCACCACTTTTCCTTATCAAAGGCAATATCCTTTAAGGCCTGAAGCTCATACAGGATTACAGGATATTTGTTAGACATTTAAAAGCTCAAGAATTAGCAATAAAATGCAACAGTCCCTGCAACACCCCAATTCTAGGAGTACAAAAACTGAATGGTCAGTGGAGACTAGTGCAAGATCTTAGACGCATCAGTGAGGCAGTAATTCCTCTATATCCAGTTGTACCCAACCCCTATACCCTGCTCTCTCAAATACCAGGGAAAACAGAATGGTTCACTATTCTGGACCTCAAGGATGCCTTCTTCTGTATTCCCCTGCACTCTGACTGCCAGTTTCTCTTTGCCTTTGAGGATCCTACAGACCACACATCCCAATTTATGTGGACAGTCTTGCCCCAGGGGTTTACGGATAGTCCTCATCTGTTTGGTCAGGAACTGGCCCAAGATCTAGGCTACTTCTCAAGTCCAGGCACTCTAGTCTTTCAGTATGTGGATGATTTACTTTTGGTTACCAGTTTGGAAGCCTCCTACCAGCAGGCCACTCTAGATCTCTTGAACTTTCCAGCTAATCAAGGGTACAAGGCATCTAAATCGAAGGTCCAGTTCTGCCTATAACAAGTCAAATATCTAGACCTAATTTTAGCCAGAGGAACCAGGGCCCTCAGCAAGGAACGAATACAGCCTATACTGGCTTACCTTGCCCTAAGACATTAAAACAGTTGCAAGAGTTCCTTGGAATCACCGTTTTTTGCCGACTATGGATCCCTGGATACAGCGAGATGACCAGACCCCTCTACATTCTAATCAAGGAGACCCAGAGGTAAATACTCATTTAGTAGAATGGGAACCAGAGGCAGAAACAACCTTCAAAACCTTAAAGCAGGCCCTAGTACAAGCTCTAGCCTTAAGCCTTCCCACAGGACAAAACTTCTCTTTATACATTACAGAGAGAGCAGGAATATCTCTTGGAGTCCTTACTCACACTCGTGGGACAACCCCATAACCAGTGGCATCCCTAAGTAAGGAAACTGATACAGTTGCAAAAGCCTGGCCTAACTGTTTACAGGTAGTTGCAGTGGTGGCCATCTTAGTGTCAGAGGCTATCAAAATGATATAAGAAAAGGATCTCACTGTCTGGACTACTCATGATGTAAATTGCATACTAGGTGCCAAAGGAAGTTTATGGCTATCAGACAACCGCCTGCTCAGATACCAGGTGCTACTCCTTGAGGGACTGGTGCTTCAAATATGCACATGTGCGGCCCTCAATCCTGTCACTTTTCTCCCAGAGGATGGAGAACCATTCGAGCATGACTGCCAACAAATTATAGTCCAGACTTATGCCGCCCGAGAGGATCTCTCAGAAGTCCCCTTAGCTAATCCTGACCTTAACCTATACACTGATGGAAGTTCATTTGTGGAGAATGGGATACGAAGGGCAGGTTATGCCATAGTTAGTGATGTAATAGTACTTGAAAGTAAGCCTCTTCCCCCAGGGACCAGCACCTAGTTAGCAGAACTAGTGGCACCTACCCAAGCCTTAGGAAGGGAAAAAGAATAAGTGTGTATACAGACAGCAAGTATGCTTATCTAATCCTACATGCCCATGCTGCAATATGGAAAGAAAGGGAGTTCCTAACCTCTGGGGGAACCCCCATTAAACACCACAAGGAAATCATGGAGTTGTTGCCTGCAGTCCAAAAACCCAAGGAGGTGGCAGTCTTACACTGCTGAAGCCATCAAAAAGGGGAAGGAGAGGGGAGAACAGCAGCATAAGCAGCTGGCAGAAGCAGGGAAAGACCAGCAGAGAGTAGGAAAGACAGAGAAAGAGAGAGAGAAAGAGAGAAAATCAGGGAGAGAAGGAAAGATAGACAGGGGAAAGACAGAAAGTCAAAGAAACAGAGAGAGGAAGAGACAGAGACAAAGAAGGAGTCAAAGAGAGAAAGAGATAGAAAGTCAAAGAGAAAGAGAGAGACATAGTAAAGAAAAAACAGTGTACCCTATTCCTTTAAAAGTCAGAGGAAATTTAAAACCTATAATTGATAATTGAAGGTCTTTTCCATGACCCTATAACACTCCAACACCACCTGGTTGTCAGTGTAAACAAAGGCATAGCCTGAAAGCACTGAGGCCACTGACAACCCATAGCCTTCCTATCAAAAATCCTTAACCTAGCAGGTTTCCTAACAGGGGACCTAATATTAATTACAATACAAAGGTCCAACTAGAGCTAGGAGGAACTCCCTTCAGGACAGGACTGATAGATGGTTCCTCCCCAGCGATTAAGGGAGAAAGACACAATGAGTATTCAGTAAGTGATAAGGAAACTCTTGAATAAGCAGAGTTAGGAAAATTGCCTAATAATTGGTCTGTTGAAACGTGCTTGAGCTGTTTGCACTCAGCCAAACCTTAAAGTACTCACAGAATCTGGAAGGAGCCATCTATACCAATTCTAAGTTAATATGGACTGAACGAGGTCTTATTAATGCAAAGAATAATTGAAATCCCAAACCTACAAGGTTTTCAACAAAAGTAAAGTTTGCTAAAAGTTAACAGTGTAACATGTATTATCCTACTACCACACACTCTCAAAGGATTTCTCAGACAGTTTGCAAGAAGTAACAAAATCTATCCTTATTCTACAATCCCAAATAGACTCTTTGGCAGCAGTGACTCTCCAAAACTGCTAAAGCCTAGACATCCTCACTGATGACAAAGGAGGACTTTGCACCTTCTTAGGGGAACAGTGTTGCTTTTACACTAACCAGTCAGGTATAGTATGAGATGCCGCCTGGCGTTTACAGGAAAAGGCTTCTGAAATCAGACAACGCCTTTCAAATGCTTATATCAACCTCTGGAGTTGAGCGATATGGCTTCTCTCCTTTCTCGTTCCCATGACAGCCATCTTGCGATTACTCGCCTTCGGGCCCTGTATGTTTAACCTCCTTGTCAAATTTGTTTACTCTAGGATCAAGGCCATCAAGCTACAGATGGTCTTACAAATGGAACCCCAAATGAGCTCAACTAACAACTTCTACCGAGGACCCCTGTGTTTGGACGAATGGAGGCAAGATAGTGCACTTCCGGGTTCTTCATCCCCCCACCCCCAACTGTTCCCGCACGCGCGAAAATGCAGCCGGCGCCCAGGGAGGGTGCAGACCAACTGGGCATGCGCCAGGTGACGTCAATCTGAAGAGACCAAGATTTACCTGGTCGCACCTGCGGAACGCCCCCCCGACACGCCCGTGCCCTGCCTATTGCCCTCCCACTCCTAGAAAAGCCACTCTTGGCCATTGAGCCACGCGGCCTTCTCACAGCCCGGCGGACTTCCCAGCTTCCCAGTCCTGTCGGGATGTCGGAACTCCGTCCGAGAGCTTGGGGGAGGGGAACTCTGCCGGCCTTCTTTGCCGGAGGCCGACAGACTTCTTCTCCACACCTTAGGTTACTAAAATAAACTAGCAGTTTTGCGCCTGACCTTTGCCTACTTGCTGGTTCTTTTGTGCTCGCTCTGGTGGTCTTAGAAAAACAAGACAGATGGTGCCGAACCCAGGAGGAGACCCCTCCTCAGGGCCCCCAGGGTCCGGGGAGCCTCCTCCTCCTCGTTCCACGCCGTGGACGGACCAGGACCTGAGACCCGCTTCCCTCACTCTCATGGCCTCTCTGGGGTAAGTGCCCTTGTCTCCTCTTTACCTCCCTCGGCCAGAAATCCTGTGCAGGTCCGAGGTCCATTTGGAGCCACCAAGTGGCTCGGGAGACCCCTTCAGGACGGAGACGTCCGCCTGAAGGTAATCTCCACTTTGGCTTCAAGAGCCTCCAGTCTGTCTCTGCTGGTTCCAAAGGACGCTTTGAAGCCA
>NC_045442.1:13748337-13817367 GCF_002776525.5 Piliocolobus tephrosceles | reverse complement strand
TGAAGCCAGGCAGAGATCCACTTCCATTTCCATTGTGTCCATTGTGTAAGTAAAGAGGAAACAAATGGGAAACCCCCCAGTCCAAATTTCCAAAGAGCACCCCCTTAGGGTGCCTCCTAGCCAATTTAAAAACCTTACAGCTTGAACAAGACCTTAGGAGGAAGCGGTTAATTTTCCTTTCCACTGTGGCATGATCGACCTCAGCAATTTCTGCCAGTGGCTAGGCAAGTGGTCCGAAATTTACATACAAGGCTTTTGGGCCTTAGGCTCTCGTCCCTATACGCCTTCTCTCCTTCTCTCCACCCCCTCCCTTCCTGCCCAGACTCCTCCTCCTCCCCCCATCCAGACTCCTCCTTCCTCCTCCTTATCTACTAGTAATCCACTCGGTCCCATGCCTCCTTCGGGGCCCCCAACTGGCTGTCTTGAGTCCCCTATCTCTGCCCACACCCTCCTACAGTGTTAGCACCTTTGCGAGAGGTGGCTGGGGCGGAGGGGGTAGTCAGAGTACATGTCCCTTTTTCATTGGCCGATCTTTCCAAAATTGAGCGTCTTATTTCATTTCTCAATCAGCTCCTGACATTCGTAAAAAACTTCAAAAGGTAGAGGATGGTCCTCAGACACCAATACAAGACCTAGTTAAATTAGCTCTTAAGGTCTATAACTCCAGAGAGGAGACGGCAAGCTTGCCTTGAACAGAAGGTTCAGCTCCTAGCAGCGGCTTTACAGCCCAGTCATAACCCCAGTCCGGAAAGCACATACCCCACAGACTCCAAGGCCACGAAAGGAGCCTGCTATAAGTGTGGCAAGGCAGGACACTATGCCAACAGGTGTCCGCAAGGTCCCCGAGTCCCAACGCAGCCTTGCTATAAGTGCAAGGCATCAGGACATTAGGCCAGTGAATGTCCTAACCCTCGTCCACCAGCAACCCCCTGCCCTGCTTGCCAGCAGGGAGGAAACTGGAAGTCTGATTGCCCCACCCTGAGAACAGGTGCCGCGCCTCCACGTGACCCCCTTTCCCAGGATCCTGGGAGCTCCTTCCAGCTCCTACATCTGGACGATGACAACTGAAGGTGCCGAGACTCGGGGACCCCCATCACCCTCGCCAGGACACAGGTAACTCTCCTGGTAGCGGGTAAGACAATAGGTAGCGAGGCTACCTATTCTGTTTTGCCGTCCTTCTCTGGACCTAGCCTTCCATCCAATATCTCTGTAGTAGGAGTAAGTGGAAAGCCATCCACTCCACGAAAAAACTCCACTCCTTAATTGCTGCCTGGCCAACAATTACTTTGCGCAGTCGTTCCTCATTCCCAGCTAAAAAGGGCCCCTACCGAAAGCAATCAGTGGAAATCAGTTTGGCTTTCCCCCACTCGCCTCAAACTTACTAAATTTTCTTAACTATCTCATACTCCCCAACCTTGCCAGGACTATCCTTCCGGGTTTTGTCCATATTCCAACAAATGCTTCCATTCCTCATTCCTATACTAATACTGTGCCTTACTTTATTTTTCATCCGTGCGTCCAAATACCAACCATGGGCCCTGACCTTAATGACGCCCCTTAACAGCAGGAAGTAGCCAGACAGACCACCGCGCCCCTTTATCACTATTATCAATAAAAGGTTGGACTGTTTGGACGAACGGAGGCAAGATGGTGCACTTCCGGGTTCTTCATCCCCCACCCCCAACTCTTCCCGCACGCGCGAAAATGCAGCCGGCACCCAGGGAGGGTGCAGACCAACTGGGCATGCGCCAGGTGACGTCAATCTGAAGAGACCAAGATTTACCTGGTCGCACCTGCGGAACGCCCCCCCGACACGCCCGTGCCCCGCCTATTGCCCTCCCATTCCTAGAAAAGCCACTCTTGGCCATTGAGCCATGTGGCCTTCTCACAGCCCGGCGGACTTCCCAGCTTCCCAGTCCTGTCGGGATGTCGGAACTCCGTCCGAGAGCTTGGGGGAGGGGAACTCTGCCGGCCTTCTTTGCCGGAGGCCGACAGACTTCTTCTCCACACCTTAGGTTACTAAAATAAACTAGCAGTTTTGCGCCTGACCTTTGCCTACTTGCTGGTTCTTTTGTGCTCGCTGTGGTGGTCTTAGAAAAACAAGACACCCTGGACCAACCCGCTGGCCCTTTGACTGGCCTAAAGAGTTCCCCTCTGGAGGACACTACAACTGCAGGGCTCCTTCTTCACCCCATCCAGCAGGAAGTAGCTACAGCGGTCATCGCCCAATTCCCAACAGCAGTTGGGGTGTCCTGTTTAGAGGTGGGATTGAGAGGTGAAGCCAGCTGGACTTCCCGGGTTGAGTGGGGACTTGAAGAACTTGTCTGTCCAGCTAGAGAATTGTAAAAGCACCAATCAGCACTCTGTGTCTAGCTAGAGGATTGTAAATGCACCAATCAGCACGCTGTAAAAATGCGCCAATCAGTGCTCTGTGTCTAGCTAGAGGACTGTAAATGCACCAATCAGCACTCTGCAAAAATGCACCAATCAGTGCACTGTCTAGCTAGAGGATTGTAAATGCACCAATCAGCACTCTGCAAAAACGCACCAATCAGTGCTCTGTGTCTAGCTAGAGGATTGTAAATGCACCAATCAGCACTCTGTAAAAATGCACCAATCAGCACTCTGTGCCTAGCTAAAGGACTGTAAATGCACCAATCCGCACTCTGTAAAATGTACCAATCAGCACTCTGTAAAATGGACCAATCAGCAGGATGTGGGGGGGGACACAAATAAGGGAATAAAAGCTGGCCACCCCCCCGCAGCCAGCAGCGGCAACCTGGGTCCCCTTCCATGCTGTGGAAGCTTTGTTCTTTCGCTCTTCACAGTAAATCTTGCTGCTGCTCACTCTTTGGGTCTATGCCCCCTCAAAGAGCTGTAACACTCACCGTGAAGGTCCGAGGCTTCATTCTTGAAGTCAGCGAGACCAAGAACCCACTGGAAGGAACCAACTCCAGACACATGACCAGCAAGAACTGTCTTCTCAAGGACCTGAGGATTTGTCTCTTGAACTGCAAACATTCAAGGAGGTGGTTCTCATTCTCATTCCCAGTCCCTATGGCTACCTTGCTCTCTTACACCACTGCTTGTCATGAAAACAGAAGAATTATGTGTCTCCTCTGGATAAGCATGGATTAAAACACCCAGGTGGCCTAGTTGCAGGACCAACCACCCCTTCACACTCCTCAGTGCCTTTCCCTTAGCACACCACAGCCTCTAAAAAGCCTCCGATCTTTTGTTTCAGCAAAGTTGTGTTCAGTTCATGCTGGACCCACTTCCCTACTGCAATAGTTTTCATTAAATAAAATCTAATTTACTGCTTTAATGAGTGTCCCACTTAAAAAATGTTTTTTGACAGTAAGCACATGAAATCATTATTGAATTAATACATTTAGGTTCTACATAGGTGTAAACAGCTGGGGAGAGTTTCATTATTTTGAGTGTTCTTTTGGGATCTCCTCTCCCAACCTCCAAGAAGCTGAAAGATTGCTTAAGTTATATTTTCTTTCAAAATCTCTAACTATGAAAGATGACAATTATGTCCAAGTTATCCACAGTACCTTCTGGATTGAACCAGTCAGCTTACTGTGGATATAGAAAACTATCTAAAATGTCAGATCTCTAATTTCAATGTCCTGGTTTCTTTTCTTTCTTTTTTTAATGAGACAGGGTCTCGCCTTTTTGCCTGGGCTGGAGCACAGTTTGTGGCGAGATCAGGGTTAATTTAGCCTCAAGCAATCTTCCCACATCAGCCTCCTGAGTAGCTGGGACTATAGGTGCCATGCCACCATGCCTGGCTAATTTTTGCATTAGTAGAGACTGGGTTTCACCATGTTGGCCAGGCTGGTCTCAACCTCCTGGGCTCAAGCTGTCCTCCCGCTCTGCCTCACAAAGTGTTGGGATTGCAGGCCTGCACCACGGCATCCGGTTTGATTTCTCTTTTAAATATTTGTTTTTGGCAGGGCGCAGTGGCTCATGCTTGTAATCCCAGCACTTTGGGAGGGTGAGGTGGGTGGATCACAAGGTCAGGAGATTGAGACCATCCTGGCCAACACGGTGAAACCCCATCTTTACTAAAAATACAAAAAATTAGCCAGGCGTGGTGGCAGGCGCCTGTAGTCCCAGCTACTCAGGAGGCTGAGGCAGGAGAATCACTTGAACCTGGGAGGCGGAGGTTGCAGTGACCGGAGATCGCGCCACTGCACTCCAGCCTGGACGACAGAGCGAGACTCGTCTCAAAACAAAACAAAACAAAACAAAAAACCAACCAAAAAAACAAACGAAAAACACAAAACAACAACAACAAAAAATAAATCAAAGATTTGTTTTCTCCCTATGTATTAAACACTTAAAACAATTTTACTATTTCTGGGCAATGCCAAAGTTCAGTTTAGTCCAGAAAGACAAGTGGTTTTGGAGAGGGTGTTTGGTTCCGCTTTGCATGCGAATTCCCACACAATCCTCCTCCTCCTTTCCTCCTTGGGGCAGCGTCCAGCAGGATTCCGCTGTTCCTCCAAAATCTTTGTCTGGAGAGTAATCCTGACAGTACTTTTAGGAAGCCCATAGATATCCGCCACAACCTGTGACTTTCAGGTTCAATTGCGTATCAATTCGCACGTTCATCCACAACCTGCGGGGACCACGCCCCCACGCTCCCTCCCGGCCTTTGCCCCAGCGCCTCTCCGCCTCCAAGGGTGTCACGTGCCAGACTCGGGCGGGAAGACATTGCCGCCATGCTGATTTCTGGCGGCGCTGGCTGGGGGAAGGGAGAGGGCGGCTGACTAGCTACCCGTAGTTCCGGCTCCTGTGCGCAAGTGCGGAAGTGCGCTGGCCGGGAGAGTGACCGGTTTCCGGTCAGTGGTGCGGTTCTGGGTACCGGGAGACGTGTATCGGAAGCTGGGTCGCAGCCATGGCCGAGAGAAAACCTAACGGTGGCAGCGGCGGCGTCTCCACTTCCTCGTCGGGCACTAACTTACTTTTCTCCTCCTCGGCCACGGAGTTCAGCTTCAATGTGCCCTTCATTCCAGTCACCCAGGCCTCGGCTTCTCCGGCCTCCCTGCTCTTGCCCGGAGGTAATAAGGGGAGGGCGGTCCCGTGTGTGGTGGGAGGCGGGCGGGGGGACGTGCAGTGACAAGGGTCAGACGGGAGATATTCCTTTTGCCTCCAGCTACCCTCTCGATAGCTTGCCAGGATCATTAGTGACCAGGTTTGAGTGGATCGGGGGCTTTGGGATCTTGGAGGCGGCAGGTGATGCGACTTGGTCTTCATTGCAGAAACCCACTGTTCCGAGTTGTCCAGCGTGCTGGACGTTCATTCGTACACTGGCATTCCACAAATCTTTGCTGAACACCTGTTGTTGTTACGCAGGGTGCTGGCAAGGAGTGCAAATAAACAGTGGCCCTCTGCTAGGGTACAGTAGTCTATCTCCCACTAGGAGACTCCTAGGATACAGTAAGATACATCCTAGGATGGACTGTGCCTCTCTCCTAGGATACGGTACACTGTCTCCTACTAGGAGATTGTTGTGATACAGTAGGATATCTTCTAGGTTACAGTAAGATATCTTGTAAGATGGACTGTGCCCCTCTTCTAGGAGAAGCATGTAATATTTGTGAAGTAGACATATAAAATGCATTCCTCATCTTTTTTTTTTTCGAGACGGAGTCTTGCTCTGTAGCCCAGGGTGGAATCCAGTGGCGCGATCTTGGCTCACTGCAACCTCCACGTTTCGAGTTCAAGTGATTCTTCTGCCTCAGCCTCTCGAGTAGCTGGGACTACAGGCGTGCATGCCCTGCTAATTTTTGTATTTATAGTAGAGACGGGGTTTCATCATGTTGGCCAGGATGGTCTCAATCTCCGGACCTCAAGTGATCCGCCTGCCTTGGCCTCCCAAAGTGCTGGGATTCCAGGTGTGAGCGCCCGGCCCATTTTCATCTTTCAAGACAATCCATCACTTCGTCCAAGAAACTTTTTCTTGTTCCTTAAGGCCCCCACTCCTATGTGCACTTGTGCACTCCTAGCTCTTTTTTTTTTTTTTTTTTGAGACGGAGTCTTGCTCTGTCGCCCAGGCTGGAGTGCAGTGGCTGGATCTCAGCTCACTGCAACCTCCACCTCCCGGGTTCATGCCATTCTCCTGCCTCAGCCTCCCGAGTAGCTGGGACCACAGGCGCCGGCCACCTCGCCCGGCTAATTTTTTGTATTTTTAGTAGAGACGGGGTTTCACCATGTTAGCCAGGATGGTCTCGATCTCCTGACCTCATGATCCGCCCGTCTCGGCCTCCCAAAGTGCTGGGATTACAGGCTTGAGCCACCGCGCCCGGCCTCTTTTTTCATATTTGTATTATTGTCCAGGGAGATTGCTTTTTGATGATGATGTAGCATAGCCCAGAGCATGGTGTTTAGGAGCACGGACTGTATTCCAGTCCTTGCCCTGCCAGTAACTTGCTGAGTAACTGTAGGCATTTTAGTTTACTTCTCTGTGTTTCAGTTTCTATATATGTATAGCCTCACAGAATTATAATTAGAAATGCTTTAATTTTTGAAAAGCACCAAGTATACTGCCTGCCAGACAGTGTGATTTAATGTTTGTGAAATAAACACACTTGCTTCTCCATTTGGACTGCGGTCTTCTTCAGCAGCTATGTCCTAATTGCCTTTTTATTTCCAGGATGTTATTTAGGGCCTAGTACGTAGATCCTCTTTGGATACTGAGTTTGCAGTGAGTAATTTATTCTTGTTTGAAGGACTAAAGACAGTTTCATGGAGAAGGGAAGACAGGCACGCTGGGAACAGCTGTACATGTGTTAATGTTTCTTCTTGATGCTGGTCACTACCTGACATGTACACATACTTGTTTATTCCACTCCACTAGGATGTAAGACCATGAAAGCAACAACTTAGTTTTATTCATGATTATATTCCCACTGCGTAGAACGATGTGTGGTATGTAGTAGACCAGTTATTCAGTGGATGTTTGTTGAATGAGTGAAAGGATAGGAGTCAAAATGATGTCTCAATTTGACCTGTGGTTGAAAGGTTAGGCGTTGCTGTCTTTGGTGAAGAACCAGCATCATTGGAGCAGAATGCTGTGAGAGGATGCAGGAATAAATAAGGCTTTACCTGGGGTTTTCTAATCATCCTCTGCACCATTAAAGTTGTTTGGTTATGTCCATCTTCCTTGCTATGTAGTATTTAGTTTGTGTGTGTCACTGTGAATTCATGCTAAACATTTTCATTGTGAAGTCTAGTATAGCTATACCTGTCTTTAATGGTCTTGTTTCTTGGAGACAGTCTTTGTGTGTGTGTGTGTGTGTGTGTGTGTGTGTGTGTGTGTGAGTATGTGTGAACATTAATAGCTTTTAGAACTAAAATTCATCTCTAAAAATCTCAGAAACCCATTCAGAGAATTTCCAGAGAAAAAGAAGAAACTGTCTCCTTGGAAGCAACAGTTAATCATATAAGTGAAAGAGATGCAGGAAGCAATTTCATACATTCCACAGACATGGAAGGCCTGACACAGTGGCTCACGCCTGTAATCTCAGCACTTTGGGAGGCTGAGGTGGGTGGATCACCTGAGGTCAGGAGTTCAAGACCAGCTTGGCCAACATGGCAAAACCCCATCTCAACTAAAAATACAAAAGTTAATCGGACATGGTGGTGGGCGCCTGTAATCCCAGCTACTCGGGAGGCTGAGGCACGAGAATCGCTTGAGAAGGAGGTTGCAGTGAGCTGAGGTCATGCCACTGCCCTCCACCCTGGGCGACAGAGTGAGACTCCATCTCAAAAACAAAAACAAAAATCAGACATGGATTGAGTAGTTTCTATTTGCCAGGCACTGTTCCAGAAGCTGGGAGACACAGAAGAGCAAACAGCCCTGCCCTCAATGACTGCACAGTATATATGTATACACACACCCACCTGTGTAAGCAACTGTGATACAGTTTTAGAACAGTTAGAAAGAGGGATTGATAGATGGCTGTGAATGCTGTGGGTCTCAGGCTGGCTGAGCTGGGGAATGGATGGCCCTTAGGCCTTCAGGGCCTCTTAGGGGAGGTGATGCTTGAGCTGAGTGTTGAAGGATACATAGAAGTGAGGGAATCTGGAGAGACAGGCATATGTGAAGTCTGAAGGTGTGAGAAAATCTGCAGATTTGGCAGGAGTTAGTGGTTGGTGGAATGGGACAGGGATGGAGCTCATCCCTCTCTCCTGTGTCTTCACCTTTGTCTCCTCTCCCTTGTGTCTTCTGCCCCCAGTAGATCACTTTGACTGGAGTGTGTGCTGTGGAGTGGCCTCAGTGGTCTATGGGTCACATATACCATACTCAGGAGGAGTTTGTAGTTCATCTTGTTGGGTGTTGGGAGCCTTTGAAGGATTTTCAGCAAGGCAGTGAAATTAGACGTGTGTTTCAGAAAGACTGGAGTTTTCTCTAGTTGCACTGGAATAAGGTTGACTGTAGCAAGAGGATTCGGTTGGGAGGCACAGTGAGAGGCTGGCAGTGGCGATGGCAGTCTAGCCCGAGTCAGCCACATTGGGTGTGAGGAGCAGGGAGCAGATGTGTGAGATGTGTAGACTACACAGTGGTAGAGACTCACAGAAGACCAGAGTGTCAGCTCTGTCAGCACAGAGGCCCATTTTTGTTTCGTTTTAGACCCAAGACTGAGCTCTGTACCTGGCACATAATGCATCCTTAGTAAATATTTCTTGAATAAATATTTGAATGATTAAATGAAGGGTGTGAGAGAGAGGGAGGAGTCTGAGAGACTTCAGGTTTCTGGTTTGAGTGTCTGAATGGATGTTGGCAAACATCGGTGGAGATCGTGAAATATGAAAAAGGGAGCACGGAGGTGGGTAGTTAAGATAATAAACTCTGTTTTGGGCTTACTAAGCATGAGGTATATGTGGCTGAATCTGCCAAAAACATTGAGGAAGTAGTTGGAAAACAAGTTCTGGAACACATGACAACAGTCTGGGTTTGCGATAGAGTTGGGAGTGTCACAAATATACAAGTGCCTATTAAAGTTGTGGCTTTAGATGACATGTGTCTAAATGAAATGAGAAAGTGCCCCTGAGGTGAGGGCAGCAGTATGTGGAGAGCATTTCATTTGTAGTTGATGCTAATCAGAAAAAAGTTTCTTGGATCAGGTTGATCTCAAGTTTTTCTAAAGGATGAAAGATACCACTGAGGTTTTTTTTTCCTTTCTTGCTTTTAACTGTTGGGAATGAATTAAGAAATACAGATAAGTCCAAATGAGGGTCACTGACCTGAAAAGACGGGTGGGAGCTGCAATTGTATCAGAGAAGTGGAATGATACAGACTGACACAGGGCCTCGTGCAGCAAGGGATATTTTATTTTTAGTTACAAAGAAAATATCAAGAGGAGTATTTCCAATAGTGGAGTATTTTAGTTAAACTGATGTGTGTGAATTATGAGAGCTCAAGAAACTCAAGCCCTAGTCTCAGCAGAGGTCAAGAAGCTTGGAGCCCAGAGCTTGGAAGAAGGCTGCCTTTTGGCAGGTCTGCAAGGGCAGGGACCAGAGTGTGCCTGTGTGCTGTGAGTGAGTCCAGCCCTCTGATGGATTCCATGCCTCCAGCAAGGAGGTAAGAGGGAATGAGGCAGGAGCAGGGAAGATTAGGAGGAAGAAGATGAAAGCTACAAGCTAGTGAAAATAAAAGTTTAGTAAGGAATAATAGGTGGACTTTTGAGGTGATGTACAGGGAAAATGCTTTTATTTTACAACTTGGAAGTAGAACAGAAGCTAAATTTGAATTGTTAATACCCACAGTGAACATCAGGTTGGGCAAAGGGATGGGAGATCTTCCCTTGGTTAGAAAGTGACCTTTTCAACAATTTGGTGTTCTAGAATGATAAGTGTGTGGTAGTACATGATTTTAGGGAATGGCAATTAATGGTTGACCTACTTTGCCTTGGGAATACAAATACCGCGTGTTCATTTGTATAATAAGTGCTTTGTAGGTAAGATTCCTGACACACCCCTTCTTGTTAACAGAGTTATCTTTAGTCTCTCGGTATCACTATAGAAATAAAATTATGCATATTTGGATAGTAGAGTAATAATTGCATTCTTTCTTACCAAGAAAAACATAAAAAATAATATGTAAGGCCGGGCATGGGGGCTCATGCCTGTAATTCCAGCACTTTGGGAGACCAAGGCAGGCAGATCACTTGAGGTCAGGAGTTCGAGACCAGCCTGGTCAACATGGTGAAACTTCATCTCTACTAAAAAAAAAAAAAAATACAAAAATCAGCTGGACATGGTGGTGGGCGCCTGTAATCCCAGCTGCTTGGGAGGCTGAGGCACAAGAATTGCTTGAACCTGGGAGGCAGAGGTTGCAGTGAGCTGAGATCGTGCCACTGCACTCCAGCCTGGGCAACAGAGTGAGACCCTGTCTCAGAAAAAAAAAAAAAAAAAGTAAAAATAGTAAGTATAGATTTTGTTTCTATTTTTAAAAACTTCTATATACAAGTATATATTTACAAAATAAATAACAGATAACTATTTGTATTTATTTTAAAAGTATGGAAAGCTATGTAGCAAAATGTTAACTGTTAACAGTGCGATTGTCTCTGGGAGGTGGGCTTATGAATGAATTATAATTGTTTCCTCTTATGTTTTCTAGTTTTTCATTTCTAAAGTGCAAGTTTTCAAAGAAAAAAAGAAAAAACTGTTTTTTTTTTTCTGTAATGCAGAAATAGCAAGTTTGAAGAACAAATAAGGAAGTATAATTGCTAGCCCTTCCTTATAGAATCGTATCTGCGGAATGATAGAGTACCCTTTAAACCACATGCTCTCTTGTTCCATTTCAGAGGATTCCACAGATGTTGGTGAGGAGGACAGCTTCCTTGGTCAAACTTCTGTTCACACGTCTGCCCCAGAGACAGTTAGTTACTTCTCTCAGGTATCAAGCAGCAGTGATCCTTTTGGGAATATTGGACAGTCACCATTAACAACTGCAGCAACCTCAGTTGGACAATCAGGATTCCCCAAGCCCCTGACTGCTCTCCCTTTTACAACTGGATCCCAAGATGTCTCGAATGCATTTTCACCATCCATTTCGAAGGCGCAACCTGGTGCTCCACCTTCTTCACTGATGGGAATAAATTCTTACCTGCCTTCTCAGCCAAGTAGTCTCCCTCCTCCACATTTTGGGAACCCACCCCAAGGAATTCTCCAACCAGGATACAATCCATATCGCCATACCCCTGGCAGCAGCAGGGCTAATCCTTACATTGCACCACCCCAGCTGCAGCAGTGTCAAACACCAGGCCCTCCTGCTCATCCTCCACCGTCTGGACCCCCTGTTCAGATGTACCAGATGCCTCCAGGATCTTTGCCGCCGGTATGGAGACATAATTTTGTGTCCTACTTATTGACTCTGTTTCTTCTTTCTCACCTGAACCTATGTTTTAAAAAACATTTCACATCTTATAATCAATATGATGACAAATTATTTTCAGAGGGTATTCTTTGTAAGCTACATGAAGTAAACATTGTCTTAAAGATAGCTTATTGGATCGCTCATATTTTAGTGTGTATTACTTGTTTATTGAAGTAGTAATTGATTTTAATGAGTTAGCTACATGTCAGTATTTCCAGATTTTAGAGTAAGGTAAAAATAATAAGTGTTGTCTAGAGACATAGGAGATGAAGCAGTTATTGTCTTAACAGACCACTAGTTTCTCATCTTTCAGTTACACTAGTCAATCAAAACAGTCAATTACAGGGACTAAAATTGATTACTTCAGTAATTTCTTTTTATTTATGGAGTTTGGATCTAGATCAGTCAAACTCTATCTAGGGGGAGTTGGTGGAATAACGTATGCATTGGGTACATTTTATGAAATTCCCTTATGCATTTTTCCCAACTAATTGTTCATTTGATTTCCAAAGAAAAATCAGTGGAATTAAACAAAAAGAGAAATGATTAAAAAGAATTAAGAACCCATTTCGGTGTGGTGGAGATAGCAGTATTGTGATCAGAATGTAACTAACTTCTCTGTTAGAGAATGGACTCTGTTTTATCATTTTGTTTAAATCATACCAATACACAAATTTTTGACAATGTTGGATTTCAGCATTCTGAAAAGTAACCAAATTCATAGCGTGTGGTATATAGTTAGTATTTTTGCTAACTATAACGAACTAATTATAGTTTGTTGCTTAAAATTTTAAAAAGGTTTTTAGATAATAATTTAAAAAATGATAATTTCAAACTTGAAGAAAAGTTGCAAAAATAAAAATAGTACAAAGAGTACTCTGATATCCTTCACCAGATTTACGTATCATTAACATTTTATCCCATTTGTTTTTTAATTTGTGCCTGTGCACACGCTGGTATATGTGAGCCTTCTCCCTTTCCCCCATGCCTTTCTCCCGCCCCTTCCTCCTGCTTCTCCTCCTGCCCCTCCCTATTCCCTTCCTTCCCCCCATTGTTTTTTTCTCTTTCTGTATATATGCAGTTTTGGGGGGAACATTTGAAGGTCAGTAAAATACATTATGATTTTTTACTCCTAAATTCCTAGTGTACATTTGCTAAGCGTAAGGACATTCTTCTGTATAACCACAGCGCAGCTATGGATCTCAGGAAATTGAGTGTTGACATAATACTTCAAAATGATTTTTTAGAAATTATATGTGTGTATGTATATATACGTGTGTGTGTGCATATATATATATATATATATTTTTTTTTTTTTTTTTTTTCTTTTCTTTTCTTTTCTTTTTTTTGAGGCCAGGTCTTGCTCTGCCACTCAGGCTAGAGTGCAGTGGCATGATAACGGCTCACCGTAGCCTCGAGTTCTCAGGTTCAAGTGATCCCCCTCCTTCAGCCTCACCAGTAGCTGGGACCACAGGCACGTGCTGCCATACCTGGCTAATTTTTTTTTTATGTTTTGTAGAAATGAGGTCTCACTATGTTGCCCAGGCTGGTCACAAACTCCTGGGCTCAAGCAGTCCTCCTGCCTTGACCTCCCAAAGTTCTGAGATTATGGGCTAAATTGTATATGTTTTTGAGACTGGGTCTCACTCTGTTGTCCAGGCTGGAATACAGTGGCGCAATCACAGCTCATCTGCAGTCTCAAACTCCTGGGCCTCAGGTGATCTTCCTACCTCAGCCTACCAAAGTACTGGGATTACAGGTGTGAGCCACCACACCTGGCCCAAAATGGTGTCTAATTCAAACATTTAAAAATAAGTATAGTCTGATTTTAAAATCATTTTTGTAGAAAATTTGAAAAATGCAGAATATTGAATTTAATAAAAAATGTCTGTAGATAATCACTGTTTTCATTTTGTTATATGTCTTTTTTTTTGGCAAACATCATAGAGTACCTGTGGTTTCTATAATCTATTTTTTTTTTTGTGAACGTACTTTAAATGTTACTTAGATTTTTTCTAAAACATTAATTTTTCTTCTTCTTGTTTGTTTTTTTTAAAGAGATGGGGGGTCTTGCTCTGTCACCCAGGCTGGAGTGCAGTGGTGTGATTACATTCCACTGCAACCTTGAACTACACTTCAGCCTCTGGAGTAGCTGGGACTACAAGTGTGCCCCACCATGTCCGGGTGATGTTTAGATTTTTTTGTAGAAACAGGATATTGCTGTGTTGCTCGTGTTGGTCTCGAACTCCTGGCCTCAAGTGATCCTCCTTCCTTGGCCTCCCAAAGTTCTGGGATTATAGGCATGAACCATCGTGTCTATCCTCTAAAACTTTTGTTTTTGTTTATTTACTTATTTTTATTTATTTTTTTAGCTGTCTCCTGCAGAAAGGATATAAGACATTTTTAATGGCTCTGGACGATCTAGCATTTGAGTGAAATATTATTTAATCGGGCTTCTGTTAGGCATTTTGATTATTTCCAGTGATTTCCTATTTTATTTTTTTGCAAACATTCCAAATTTATTAATTATGATTTTATAATCAATATTATTGAGGTATAATTTACATACAGTAAAAGGCATCCGTTTACAGTGTACAATTTGATTTATTTAAAGTGTACAATTAGCTGAGTTTTGACAGTTGTACACACTGATTTCCTATTTTAAATAACCTTTTGGTGTACATCCTTGTGGGTAAATTTTTATTTTTATTTTTTATTTATTTTATGAGACAGAGTCTCACTTTGTTACTCAGGCTGTAGTGCAGTGGTGCAATCTCAGCTCACTGCAACCTTTGTCTCCTGGGTTCGAGCGATTCTCCTGCCTCAGCCTCCCAAATAGCTGGGATTACAGGCCCATGCCACCACATCCAGCTGATTTTTGTATTTTTAGTAGAGACAGAGTTTTACCATGTTGGCCCTGCTTGTCTCGGACTCCTGACTTCAGGTAGTCCACCCACCTCAGCCTCCCAAACTGACAGGATTACAGGCGTGAGCCACCGCGCCTGGGCTATTTGTTATAATTCTATCTTTAGGATAAATTCTTAAAAATGGAATGAGTAGGTCAAGGAATAGGCATATTTTAAAGGTTAAATAGGCCGGGCGTGGTGGCTCACGCCTGTAATCCCAACGCTGTGAGAGGCCAATGCAGGCGGGTCATCTGAGGTCGGGAGTTTGCAACCAGCCTGACCAATCTGGAGAAACCCTGTCTCTACTGAAATACAAAATTAGCTGGGTGTGGTGGCGCATGCCTGTAATCCCAGCTACGCGGGAGGCTGAGGCAGGAGAATCGCTTGAACCCGGGAGACGGAGGTTGCGCATTGCGCCATTGCACTCCAGCCTGGGCAACAAGCGCAAAACTCCGCCTCACACACACACAGGAAAGGTTAAATAAATCATGGAAGAAATATTGCTAGATTGATTTCTATAAAGGTGTTAGTTTACTTTGTTCTGTGAGAAGGTCTAGTTCACCTTGTAATTGATTTTTTTCTAAATTTTTAAATTTTTAATTTTTGTGGGTATATAGTAGGTGTATATGTTTATGGGTTACATGAGATATTTTGATACAGGCATGCAATGTGTAATCATCACATCAGGAAAAATGGGGTATAGGTATCCCTCCCCTCAAGCATTTATCCTTGATTTGGGGTTTTGTTAGGTTTAAAAATTCTTAAAATTGCTTTGGGGTCTAGTTAACTACACTATATAATTGTCCAGATATACATGTAGGATAATTGCTACTAACATCAGTTTGGGTGTGAAGCATATTCAGAATTCTTTTGGACAAGTATGACAGTCTTAACTTTGCCATCCCCTCCAGGTTCCTCCTTCAATGCAGTCTCCGGCACAGCAGCAGGTACCTGCCAGACCTGGGGCTCCCTCTGTTCAAGTGCCACCTCCTTTTCTACTTCAAAACCAGTATGAGCCTGTTCAGCCCCACTGGTTTTACTGCAAGGAGGTAGAATACAAACAACTCTGGATGCCTTTTAGTGTGTTTGATTCTTTGAATCTTGAAGAAATCTATAATTCAGGTAAACATTGGTCATGCATCATTCATATGTGATTTTACGAAGAGAAGGAATGAGTATTTATCCATGATGTATGTTCTGTGAATGTCAAATTCTTTGATCCTTGTAGACCCCAGACTCTGTACCTTAAGATGACGATATTAATATAAGTCCTGAGTTACTGGGGTAAGGTATTTGAAGAAGTGTTTTAGTAATTTACTTTGTAGTTTAAAGGTATTTTGAATCAGAGAACTTGAACAGTTCATATAATCCAGGTTTCAATTTTTCTGTTTCCCTTATTCATTTGTAGTTATGGGGGGATTTATAAAGGGCTTTCTGTGGAACTCTCGATCCTGGAGATGCTCTGTGGGAAAAGTGTGCCCTGGTCAGATGAGTTTTGGAAATGCTGCTCACTGTATCTAGGTCTTGAGAGAGATGCTGTGCAGGAGTGCGTTAATGCTTTGAAAAGTCCTGCAGTGTAGAAACGTGTTTCTTTGTTTATCCTGGTATTATTTGATTGTGGACTTAAAAGTCACCTACTAATGGCCTTTAGAAACATATTCCATGGAACATTGTTGTACATAGATATTATTGTTCTGATTTAAAAAAAAAATCCATCAGTTCTTTGAATTACGTTTTTAAAGTTTGCCTTGACTGTTTCTTTTCTACTTAAGAAGAGTCATCATTTTCAACAGCACAGATTAATCTTAAACTTATATTTTTAAATAAAAATGAGCTTAGTTTTTTGTCTTTAAAGACTGAGTAGTCACCGTATTCATTAGTTATTTTGTTTTTATTTTCTTGAGACAGAGTCTCACTCTGCTGCCTAAGCTGGAGTGCAGTGGTGCAATCTGGACTCACTGCAGCCTCTGCTTCCTGAGTTCAAACAGTTCTCCTGCCTCCCTCCCACGTAGCTGGGATTACAAGCATGCGCCACCACACCTGGCTAATTTTTGTATTTTTAGTAGACAGGGGGGTTTCACCATTGGCCAGGCTGGTCTCAGACTCCTGACCTCAAGTGCTCCACCTGCCTCGGCCTCCCAGAGTGCTGGGATTACAGGCATGAGCCACTGTGCCCAGCTGATTATTGATTATTTTAAAATACGCCTTGCAGCAGTCAGGAAAAGTGTTAATTTTGTTCTCTAGTTCAGCCAGATCCAGAGAGCGTGGTTCTTGGCACGGATGGAGGGCGCTACGATGTTTACCTCTATGACCGAATAAGGAAGGCTGCCTACTGGGAAGAGGAGCCAGCTGAAGTGAGACGCTGTACTTGGTTTTACAAGGGGGACACAGATAGTCGATTTATTCCCTATACTGAGGAGTTCAGTGAAAAACTAGAGGTATGGGAGCTTTATTTCTTTATGAGTTTCTTTAAAAAATGTAGGTCCTGTATACATTGGTGAGTAACATTGACAGTGGAGCTGACTTTGTTTACAAGACAGCTTGTCTTGATGCTGTTCACGGAGAAGATTACATTTTAAGTGATGTCATCGCTCATGAGGTGCTAATCGTGGCATCTGTGTCTAAAGATAGAATATGATTTACAGAGGTACATCACAGATCTAATAAGATGCTTGTGTCAAGCCTTCAATAGAACCTAGGCTGCTGGGATTTGTTGTTGATAGAAAATGCCAGGCATATGGACATTTTCAAATTAATATTCAGTAAAAGGCTTGAAATTAACCTCTGATTTGTGAAAATAAATAAATAAAATTGGAAGAAGTATCATGAGCCTTATTAGCCATCTTAAATCTATAATTTCTTTGTATAATTGTGTTAAATGCTTGTGTTACTTCTACTTAAGAGTTGAATGTTAGATATTTGAAATACGTTCAGTGAATTCAGTTGCATAGATGGGAAATGAGATACAGAATGTTTTAGTTAACTTTTGGCTGGGTGTGGTGGCTCGTGGCTATAATCCCAGCACTATGGGAGGCCGAGGTGGGCAGATCACTTGAGGCCAGGAGTTTCGAGAACAGCCTGGCCAACATGGCGAAACCATGTCTCTACTAAAAATACAAAAACTAGCCAGGCGTGGGGGCACACGTCAGTAGTCCCAGCTACTCGGGAGGCTGAGGAGGAAGGATCACCTGAGCCAGGGAAGTCGAGGCTGCAGTGAGCTGAGATCATGCCACTGCACTCCAGCCTGGGCAATGGGAGTGAAATCCTCCCTCAGAAAAAAAAGAAAACATATATTTATATATGTGCATATATGTGTGTGTATATATATGCGTGTATATATGTATATATAAAGAAAAATGTAAAGGAATGCTGATATATATAGCTTAATTTTAGACATAAAGATATATTGTAATTTTTGGTACCTTTGGTAGGCCCCTACGAAGCTATCATGTCCCCAGATTAAATGTTTAGTTTTACTATTTTGAAGCTGAAGTATATATTTTCAAGTCCAATCTGTGTCTGAAAGTCTACACTTTATCTTAACTGTATTTGATTTTATATGGGTGACATAGACTTTGAGGCAGGATAGATATCCACATACCGACCATTGCAGCAACACATGGCTACCTAGGGAGACCTTAGCTTTTGTTCGGCTTCTTCCAGGAAACTCAAACCAGATCAGGGAAGAGGCACAGAAAGTTAGGAAGTGAGAAAGCCAGTAATAGAAAGGGAACAAGATACATATTGCTCAGTATCCTGTTGGTGATCCTGTCCTATCAGAGCACTAAGACAAAACAACGGAAGGGTTGGAGACAGAGAACACCTTTAATTTGATGAAGACATGATTGTCTACGTGGAAAATCAGAAGAACCTCTAGAAATATTATTAGCACCAATACAAGAGTTTTTTGCAAGTCCGTGTATATAAAATTAACATACGTAAATTAGTAACATTCCTGTGCCGTAGAAATAACCAACTAAAAATCTAAAAAGAAGATACTATGTATTTATAACAGAGAGACTATATATTTATGAAACTACAGGCACTGTAGGAAAAAAGTCCAAGCAAAGTACCCGTGAACTTTATGGAGATAAACTACAAAACAGAATTGAAGAATGTAAAAGGCCACCTCAACAAATGGAACTAGGTTGGGCGTGGTGGCTCCTGCCTGTAATCCCAGCACTCTGGGAGGCCATGCTGGGTGGGTTGCTTCAGCTCAGGAGTTCCAGACCAGCCTGGACAACACGGCAAAACCCCGTCTCTACAAAAAATACACACACAAAAATTAGCTGGGCGTGGTGGCCCATGCCTGTGGTCTTAGCTGCTCAGGAGGCAGAGGCAGGAGGATTGCTTGAGCCTGGGATCTTGAGGCTGCAGTGAACTGTGATGGTACCACATCACTTTAGCCTGGGCGACAGAACAAGACCTTGTCTCAGAAAAAAAAAAAAACGGAGCTAAACATTATGTTGAAGTAGGCACTATCATAAAAGATATCAGTTCTTCTCAAATTATCTGATAAATTTTAGGCAATCCCAATCAAAATTCACATCGGGTTTTTTTTTGGTAAAATTTGTAAGCTGCTTCTGAATTTTTTGTGGAAGATCGAAATGTCAAGGATAACCAAGACCATTTCGACAATGGAATGTGCAATCTTTACCAGATAATACTTACTATAAAGCTGTGAATTGACAGGGAATATGAAGAAGTGAAAATTATTTATTTTTTAAGCAAAGTCTCATTCTGTCCCCCAGGGTGGAGTACAGTGACACGATTTCGGCTCACTGCAACCTCTGCCTCCTGGATTCAAGTGGTTCTCCTGCCTCAGCCTTCTGAGTTGCTGGGATTACAGGTGCCTGCCACCATGCTCAACTAATTTTTGTGTTTTTAGTAGAGGCAGGGTTTCACCACATTAGCCAGGATGGTCTTGAACTCCTGACCTCAGGTGATCTGCCTGCATTGGCCTCCCAAAGTGCTGGGATTACAGGTGTGAGCCACCACCACACCTGGCCTGAAAATAATTTTTAAGATGGTGAAAGTTTTCTTTCTTTAATCATTGTTGTTTGTGGCCTTGCTTTTAGAAATTATAAATTATATTTAAAGTTTTTTTTTTTTTTTTTTTTAATCGAAGAGAAGGGTCAAAAGTACAGAAGGCTAGGCAGGGCATGGTGACTCACTCCTGTAATCCCAGCACTTTGGAAGCTGAGGTGGGCTGATCGCTTGAGGTCAGGATTTCAAGAGCAGCCTGGCCAAACATGGTGAAACCCTGTCTCTAGTAAAAATACAAAATTAGCCGGGTATGGTTATGCCTGCCTGTAATCCCAGCTACTCAGGAGGCTGAGGCAGGAGTATCGCTTGAACCCGGGAGGCGGAGGTTGCGGTGAGCTGAGATCGTGCCATTGCACTCCAACCTGGGTGACAGAGTGAGACTCCACCTCAAAAAAAACACAAAAGTACAGAAGACTGATGAAGAGGAATTGTTACTGAATGATTGTCCAAGACACAAAAGGAAATACTTCTATTTTCACATGATTGTCAAATACTCACTGTCACTAGTTTTAAAAAAAGACTTTGTAACAATTTTTACTTGTCAATTAAAAAAACAAATGAGCAAAAAAAAAAAGGACTTGTGGATATGCCAGAGGCCCTGCCTTACTTTGTGTTGAATCTCTCCTCAAGAGGTCCTCAGACTTGTGCTTTATAGAAACTAGAATAGTATGATCGGCCCTCGGTATCCACAGGTTCCACATCTGCAGATTCAACCAAATACTCTGAAAATATTTAGAAAACAACAACAATAAATAACACAGGCTAGGCACGGTGGCTCACGCCTGTAATCCCAGTACTTTGGGAGGCTGAGGCAGGCGGATCATCTGAAGTCAGGAGTTTGAGACCAGCGTGGCCAATATGGTGAAACCTTGTCTCTACTAAAAATACAAACATTAGCCAGATGTGGTGGTGCATTGCCTGTAGTGCCAGTTACTCGGTAGGCTGAGGCAGGAGAATCGCCTGAACCCGGGAGGCAGAGGTTGCAGTGAGCAGAGATTGCACCACTGTACTCCAGCCTGGGCAACAGAGCAGGACTTTGTCTCAAGAAAATAAAAAATAAAAATTACAGTGTAACTATTGATATCCCATCTACATTTTATTAGGTATTATAAGTAATCTAGAGAGGATTTAAAATATAAGGGAGGATGTATGTAGGTTTTATGCAAAAACAATGCTATTTTATATAAAGGACTTGAACACCAGGGATTTTGGTATCTTTGAGGGGTCTTGGATTCAGTTTTCCAAGTCACTCTGTTTGTGGTACTTTGTTAATGCAGCCCTAGGAAATGAACAGACTGCCTAAAACTTGGTTTTCTTCATTATATAATGGGGATCCTGTTATTTAGGAGTGATTGAGAGTAATTACTTGAATGATATGTATAAGGTGATAAAAATGTTAACCAGTCAGGAGATGAGAACTGCTATTACTGTTATTTTTATCACGATTATAGTTATCATTTTCCTCCATACTTTCAATATGGTATAAATTTGTCTTAATGGAATATATGTTGTTTCCCCCATTATAGGCTGAATATAAAAAAGCTGTAACCACTAATCAGTGGCACCGAAGATTAGAGTTTCCAAGTGGAGAGACAATTGTTATGCACAATCCAAAGGTAATGATGCTATTTAAAATATTAAGGTCTTAAGTTCATTTTAATATTTTTCTGTATGTGTTTGATAAATTGTTCATTTTTAGTAACTTCTACAGTGGGAATGTTTTTATAACAAATGCATTGCTTTTAAAATAGTTTTTTACAGAAACAAATATGTTTCTATGATTCACATTGATCATAGAAACAAAAACACAGATTTTTCATAGGGCAAGGTTCACGCCTGTGAGAGGCTGAGACAGGTGGAATGCTTGAGCCAGGGGGACAGCAGAACCCTGTCTCTATAAAAAATAGAAAAATTAGCTGGGCAGGGCCGGGCGCGGTGGCTCAAGCCTGTAATCCCAGCACTTTGGGAGGCCGAGATGGGCGGATCACGAGGTCAGGATATCGAGACCATCCTGGCTAACACGGTGAAACCCCATCTCTGCTAAAAAAATACAAAAAACTAGCCAGGCAAGGTGGTGAGCGCCTGTAGTCCCAGCTACTCGGGAGGCTGAGGCAGGAGAATGGCGTAAACCCGGGAAGCGGAGCTTGCAGTGAGCTGAGATCCAGCCACTACACTCCAGCCTGGGCGACAGAGCAAGACTCCGTCTCAAAAAAAAAAAAAAAAGAAAAATTAGCTAGGCATAGTGGCATGTGCCTGTAGTCCCAGCTACTCGAGAGGCTGAGGTGGGAGGATTACTTGAACCTGGGAGGTTGAGGCTGCAGTGAGTCATGATTGTGCCCCACTACCCTCCAGCCTGGGTGACAGAACAAGACCTCATCTCAAAATAAAAAGTAAATTTTTCTCAGGCTGGGTATGGTGTCTCACACCTGTAATCCCAGCACTTTGGGAAGCCAAAGTGGGAAGATTGCTTGAGGCTAGGAGTTTGAGACCAGCCTGGGCAACAAAGAGACTCTATCTCTACAAAAATTAGCTGAGCATAGTGCTGTGCACCCATCTGGCTACTCGGGAGGCTGAAATGGGAGGATCACTTGAGCCCAAGAGTTTGAGATTGTGGTGAGCTGTGATCACGCTCACTCCAGCCTGGGTGACAGAGCAAGACTCTGTCTAAATATATAAATAAAGTAAGTATTTCTTATGAAGTTTCTGTTTATGGCAACATGATAACTGGAGTTTAGTATGCACTGTGGAAGTTGCTTGATAGTTTTTATCACTTGATCAGAAGTTGGCAGGCTTTTTCTATAAAGGGCCAGAGACAAAATATTTAAGGCTTTGCAAGTTACATGTTCCCTGATGCAGCCAGCAGCTCTGCCACTATGGTGTGAAAGCAGCCAGGGACAATGTGTAAACCAATGGGTATGATATTTTCAATGAATCTTTATTTATAAAAACAGTGGGCCAGATTTTTCCTGTGGGCTGTAGTATGCCTGTCTGCCCTTGATGTGGTTTGCTCTAACCTTTCAAGTAAAAATGTGTCCTTTTTCTTTTTCTTTTCCTTTTTATTGTCTTTATGAATTTATCTTGTTTTTAAAAAAATATTGATTGCTGGTGTTCTGATTCTTTCATTTGCCAACCTTAATTTCTCTGAGCTCCAAGTTCCTCACCTGCAATAATGATCTCCCAGGGTCATATTTTAGGTAAAGTGAGGTAATTTATGCAAAAGCATCTGGCATGGGGTTTAACACACAGTAGTTTCTGAGAACATAGGCTTTTTATTTATTCATTTTTTTAATAGAAAAGTATATAAAAAAAACTTACAATCCAACTACTTCTATAGTCCCTATTGATACTGAAATAAAAATAAAAACATTCATATGCCAACAAAACGTAAACAGTTTAAAAGGACATTAAATGAAAAATAAAAGCCTCCTATCTCTGCCTTCCTTATTTCTCCTCTACATAGTAACCGCTCTTAATCTTGTTGTTTTTTTAAGAGACAAGGTCTCACTCTCTTACCCAGGCTGCAGTGCAGTGGCCAATCACAACTTGCTACATCCTTGAACTCTGAGATCAAGGGATCCTCCTGCCTCAGCTTCCCAAGTAACGAGGACTACAGGTGTGCACCACCTTGCTTGGCCAGTTTTTAAGATTTTTTTGCAGAGATGGGGTCTTGCTATGTTGCCCAGGCTGGTCTGGAACTCTTGGGCTCAAGCCTTCCTCCTGCCTCCACCTCCCAAAGTGCTGAGATTACAGGTGTGAGCCAATGCACCTGGCTAACCTTTTTTTTGTTTTTTTTTAGACAAATATTTTGCATACTACATCAAGTATATATTCTTTTTTTTTTTTTTTTTAAAGAAAAATTTCTATGTGGTACAGGGCTGAATTTAATACGGTTGGTTTAACAGAATGTATTTCCTAAAAAGTGGTAGGGTTTTGTCATTATGTTTTTGTCATTGAAATTGAAATTTTATTTTAATTGGGAATCTTAGTATTTAAAGGATTTTGCTTTACATGTTTTTATAAGACAAAGACTCCTCAATTGCAGGTTACTTGTCCTTGATTTCTTTTTTTGTTTTTATTTTATTATTGCTATTTTTTGTAGAGACAGGGTCTCTAACTGTTGCCCAGGCTGCTCTGGAACTCCTGAGCTCAAGCGGTCCTCCTACCTTGGCCTCTCAAGGTGTTGGGATTACGGGCATGAGCCACTGCACCGGGTCTGTCCTTGATTTCTTTTGTGTAAACCTGGAGTTTTATTTAGCTTTTATTTTTGTTTATTTTTGTTTTTTTTTCGAGACAGGATTTTGCTCTGTTGCTCAGGCCGGAGTGCAGTAGCACAAACACAGCTCATTGCAGCCTTGACCTCCTGGGCTCAAGTGATCCTTCTGCCTTGGCCTCCTGAGAAGCTGGGACCACAGGCATGCACCACCATGCCTGACAAATTTTTAAATTTTTTGTGAAGACGGGGTCTCACCGTATTGCTCAGGCTTGTCTTGAGCTCCTGGGCTCAAGTGATCCTCCCACCTCAGCCTCTCAAAGTGCTGGGATTACAGATATGAGCCACCATACCTGGCCTATGTTATAAGTTTTTAAATCAAGGTGTAATACTTCTGATTTAATTGTATAATTTTCAACATAAGCATCGGAAAGATATTGATTTGCTTAATTTTGGTGGTTAGTGAACACTAGCAAGACTCCTTTAAAGTTTGTTTTGGGGGAACAGTACTAATAATTTATAAGTCTCCATACTCTGAGGTGTAGCTTATTGTGTATTAAATTACTTAGCCTGTAGTGGAAAAGAATTTGTTAATGAGCTTTGTCATAATTCTGTTGCATCTTGAAGGTTATTGTTCAGTTCCAGCCGTCCTCAGTGCCAGATGAATGGGGGACCACGCAAGATGGACAGACAAGGCCCAGGGTTGTAAAGCGTGGAATTGATGATAACCTTGATGAAATTCCTGACGGTGTGTATAGTTTGTTTAGAACTGAGGTCTGTTTTAGTCCTCTCCATTTTAGCATAATTCTTTAGAGTGATGAAGAAAGAAACAGTTATTAGATTTCCCTGCCACAGCGGCCATGGCATGCAGAAATCAGCCAGTTTGGTGCATATCTTTTTTTTTTTTTTTTGAGACAGGGTCTCATTCTGTCACTCAGGCTGGAGTGCTGTGTAGTGAATGAACACGGCTCACTGCAGCCTCAACCTCCTGGGCTCAAGTGATCCTCCCACTTCAGCCTCCTGAGTAGCTGGGATGAAAGGCATGTACCACCACTCCCAGCTAATATTGCTATTTTTTGTAGAGATGAAGTTTTGCCATGTTGCCCAGGCTTTTCTCGAACTCCTGAGCTCAAACTGTTTGCCTACCACGGCCTCCCAAAGTGCTGAAATTATAGGCATGAGCCACTGTGCCTGGCCATATCTTTCTTTTTGATTTTATTACTTTTGTATCTTTATTTTTTAATTGATGCAAAATAATTATACATATTAATGGGGTACATCTGATACTTTGATAAATGTATACAACGTGTAATGATGAAATTGAAGTAAATAGTATGTCCATCACTTCAAACATTCATCATTTCTTTGTGTTGGGAACATTTCAGATCTTTTCTCCTAGGTAGTTTTCTTTTTCTTTTCTTTTTTCGGACAGGGTCTCACTCTGTTGCCCAGGCTGGAGTACAGTGGCATGATCTTGGCTCACTACAACCTCCACCTCCCAGGTTCATGCGATTCTCCTGCCTCAGCCTCCCGAGTAGCTGGGATTATAGGCGTGTACCACCACACCAGCTAATTTTTGTATTTTTAGAAGAGATGTGGTTTCACCATGTTGGCCAGGCTGGTCTCACACTCCTGGCCTCAAGTCATCCACCTACCTCAGCTTCCCAAAGTGCTGGGATTATAGGTGTGAGCCGCTGCACCCTGCCTCTCCTAGGTATTTTGAAATATACAATAAATTATTTTTAACTGTTGTCATCCTACTGTGCTATCTAACAGAAGTTATTCCTTCAACATACCTGTATGGTTGTACCCATTAATTGACCTCTTTTTATCTTTACTTCCCCTCGACCCTTCCCAGGCTGTGGTAGCCATCATTCTGCCCTTACCTCTGGGAGATAAACTTCTTTAGCTCCTACATATGAGTGAGGACATACAGATATATCTTTATCTTTAAATTTGAAATTCTGTTAAAATACATAAACCACATAGCATAGATTCTAAAATATGTTTTGTTGTGGAGAAGCACTTTGCTGGTTGGAACTAAGGTTTGGCAACACTTTTAAGCTTGTGTTTTTACACCCCACTGGTTTGTATGACTCTGGTGCGGGGATTGCAGACTTTTTCTGTAAAGGGTCAGATAGCAGATAGGCTTTGCAGGCCATATGGTCTCTGTTACAGCTACTCAGCTTTGCCATTGTTATGTGAAATCAACTGAAGACTGTATGTAAACAAATGGGCATATCCATGTTCCATAAAACTTCTTTTTTTTTAAATGAAGTCTCACTCTGTTTCCCAGGCTAGAGTGCAGTGGCGTGATCTGGGCTCACTACAACTTCCACCCACTGGGTTCAAGCGATTCTTGTGTCTCAGCCTCCCGAGTAGCTGGGATTACAGGCACCCACCACCACGCCTGGCTAATTTTTGTATTTTTAGTAGAGACAGGGTTTTGCCATGTTGGCCAGGCTGGTTTTGAACTCATGACCTCAAGTGATCCATGTGCCTCAGCCTCCCAAAGTGCTGGAATTACAGGCGTGAGCCACCACACCCAGCCCATAAAACTTTATTTATTTTATTTTTATGTTTTTCCTTGAATGGTTTCACTTTTGTCAAAAACTTTATTTATAAAAACAGGTGGCTGGGCCTGGTGGCTCATGCCTGTAATCCCGGCACTTTGGGAGGTCGAGGTAAGTGCATCACCTGCGGTCAGGAGTTCGAGACCAGCCTGGCCAACATGGTGAAACCCTGTCTCTACTAAAAAAATACATATATAAAAACTAGCTGGGCATGGTGGCAGGTGCCTGTGGTCCCAGCTACTCGGGAGGCTGAGGCAGGAGAATCGCTTGAACCTGGGAAGCGGAGGTTGCAGGGAACCGAGATCGTGCCATTGCACTCTAGCCCAGGCAAGAAGAGCGAAACTCTGTCTCAGAAACAAAACAAAATAAACAAAACAGGTAGTGGGTAGGATTTGGCCTGTGGGCCATTGTTTGCCATTGCCTGCTTTAGTGTATATGCTTTGGTTTCTTCTATACTATTATTTAAGAATGGATTTTATTTTTACAATTACATACACTTCATGTTTATTGAAGTGTATGTAAAGTGTATGTTTATTATAAATCAATACTCGCACTATGAAATCTGAGTAATCTCCACGTGGGGCTTAGTGTCCTGGGGAGTTGTGAAGCCTCACAAGGTTGTGGAGCCTCCGTAGATACAAACCTGCTGTTCATCATGTGCTAACAGCATCTGGGAAGAGAGAGAGCCTGCTGCCTTCACCTCTTGTTCTAGTTCGCTTTTATTTGCCGAGAGGGTCAAACTGTTCCTCTATTTGATAGGGGTAATGAGGCTTATTCTCTTTGAAGGGTCATGAATTTCTTTGGCAAGTTTGTGATGACAAAAGAGATATCTAGAATATTGCCACTGGGAAAATCCAAGCTAATTGCCATCTTTTATGTATGTTTAAAAATTTTTTTGATAGGGGAGATGCCTCAAGTTGACCATTTGGTGTTCGTGGTGCATGGCATTGGACCTGTGTGTGACTTACGCTTTAGGAGCATTATTGAGTGTGGTAAGTGTTGGGCATATTGTATTTCATGGGATGATCTGAGAACTAATAGAAGGGCTTTGGAGTATTCGTTTTTAGGATAGTTCCCAGCTGTGTACTACTTGCTGAGAGGGCTGTAAGAGGAGATTGAAATGGTCAGTGGGAAATACTAAGTTGTACTTGATTTGCTCTTGTGACACATGTGACTCATAAAATCCCAGACTCTGAGGAATTAGAAAGGATCTTGCTGACAGCCTTTGCCTGACCACCTGCAGCAGCTAGGAGCACCTCTGCATTGAAGGGATTTATAGTCAGTGAGTTGGGAGAAGTTGTTTAATGGAAACGTGAATCTGCCTGGTTGACTTAAATTTTTGAAGTTTTATTTTTATGTCCATATAATAATAGTTGGTATTTATTGAATATTTGGTATATGCCAAATATCTTGGATGTCTTGTCATTTGACCCTCACAAATAAACCTTTGGGGTATAGGCGCTGTCACTGTTACCGCCGCTACTGTGACTAATGAGGAACTGAGGCCCAGGGCAGTGGGGGTTGGGGGTGAAGAGGTAGGTAGGGGTGGGGGTGAGTGAAACTCTCGGTTCTCACAGTCAGTAGGGCCTGGAACCTGGAGCTGGCAGTGTGATTCCAGAGCCTTTCCCCAAGGTGCCGTGCTGCCTTCTCCCAGCAGTGGTGGTTGAACTGATTCATCCCAAGCATCTATTCCTCTGCAGTGATGGAAAGTTGAAAAGAGCTTCCCAAAAGTTACTTATTCCTTTCTTTTTTAAAAAATTTTACTAATTCTCTTATCCTCATTTTTTTCTTAAAAAAAAATGTATCTTTATGTTATTGAAAATACTGGCATGTTTGAAGTAACTGCTGACTAGCTATCAAGCTAGGAGAATTTAATTTATTTTCTCTGTTTTTTTTTTTGAAGTGGATGATTTTAGGGTGGTTTCTCTCAAATTGCTGCAGACACATTTCAAGAAATCTTTAGATGACGGGAAAATAAGCAGAGTGGAGTTTCTTCCAGTTCATTGGCATAGTTCTTTGGGTGGGGACGCCACAGGTGTTGACAGGTTTGTGGATTTTGATAACTTGTTTTTCAAATTAGTCACATTTAAATTTGACTATAAATTTAAAATTTAAACCATAATATGAAATAGTTTATTGTAGCTTCAATCAGTGTTTTTTAAAATTGTGTATTTCTGACATGATTAAATATAAAGTTTGCACACTACTTTTCTCTCTGTGTGTGTGCATTCCTCTTGTAAATATTTAAGAGAATCTAAGAAATTTTAGCTGGTTTTGAAATACAATTTTAATCTGTAGCGGTTTAGACAGGGGGCTGTCTTTTATATAGTAAGATGCCCAATGGCCTTTCCACCCAACCAAAAATGTCTCCAGAAATTGCCAGATATGCCCTGGAGGGTAAAAATCACCCGACTGAGAACCACAGATTCAGAATGTTGTTTCTCATTGGAGATGCTCTTGTCGGGACTATTCTTTGCTGTCACAGTGCAGACCACTTAACTTCCTTAGTGTAAAGACCACTTAGTACTAGCAGTGCTCACCAGGCACTGTGACAATTAAAAATACTCTGCTCAATTTTGAATGCTCCCAACTGAGAATCATAAATACAGGTAATAGTTATGCTGGCACCTGTCTAGATTTTAGTGAACACCGTAATGTTTCAGGGTACATAGTTTAATAAAACTATTTCTACAACAGCATTTTATCTATGTTAGGCCCTATTGTAAGGGTGTTTTCTTTGTGTGTATTCCTAAATTTCATTTTGGTCATTCTCAAATTTGGAAAGATTTTTCATTCCATGTAGCCCTGTTTTTTCTGTTTGATATTCTCTTTAGTCCTTTTGACCCACAAGTTTTGTCAGGTGTCCAGATTTGCAGTTAACTGGAAGAAAAATGGAGGAGTAATCGTCCCTCTTTAAAAATAAAATAGAAATCTTTGCATATGACTTATATAGCAGCTGACTCTTCAGAGAATCCCACAATTCATAGTATAGTTATAGGCACAAATAGCTTAAAAAAAAAAAAAAAGAGGGAGAAATTACTTTTGAGGCATCTCACTGTCACCCAGGCTCTGGAGCACACTGGCATGATCATGGCTCACTGTAGCCTTGGACTCCTGGGCTCAAGTGGTCCTCCCACCTCAGTCTCCTAAGTAGCTGGGACTACAGGCACAAGCCGCCTTGCCTGGCTAATTTTTAAATTTTTTGTAGAGATGGGGTCTCACTGTGTTGCTCAAGCTGGTCTTGATCTCCTGAGCTCAAGCGATCCTCCTGCCCTAGGCTCTCAAAGTGCCTTGATTACAGGCATGAACCACCACATATGGCAGCACACATTTTTTTGGCTTTATATTTTTTAATTTTTTTTCGAGGTGGAGTCTCGCTCTGTCGCCCAGGCTGGAGTGTGGTGGCACAATCTCGGCTCACTGCAACCTCCACCTCCTGGGTTCAAGCGATACTCATTCTTCAGCCTCCCAAACAGCTGGGTCTACAGGTGCGTGCTATGACATGTGGCTAACTTTTGATTACAAAAAAAAATTTTTTTGAGGTGGAATCTTGCTCTGTTGCCCAGACTGGAGTGCAGTGGTACAGTCTCGGCTCACTGTAACCTCTGTCTTTCAGGTTCAAGCAATTCTCCTGCCTCACCCTCCTGAGTAGCTGGGATTACAGGTGTACACCATCACACTTGGCTAATTTGTGTATTTTTAGTAAAGATGGGATTTCGCCATGTTGGCTTGGTTGGTTTTGAACTCCTGACCTCAAGTGATCCACCCATCTTGGCCTCCCAAAGTGCTGGGATTGCAGATGTGAGCCACTGCATCTGGCCTATCTTGATTTATTTATAATGACTGTCTACAGAAAGAACTCAATATTTAGTCTGTGGGGTTTTCTTAGTGTATTTTCAGGAGTCAAAAATCTAAACTTTAAAAAATCTGTAAATTTAAGGTAGATGCTGACTGAATGTGCTGTATTTTTCTTTTTAAACAGGAATATTAAGAAAATCACTTTGCCAAGTATTGGTCGATTTCGTCACTTTACCAATGAAACTTTGCTAGATATTTTATTCTATAACAGCCCCACCTACTGTCAGACAATTGTGGAAAAAGTAGGAATGGAGATAAACCGTCTGCATGCACTCTTTATGAGTCGGAACCCAGACTTCAAAGGAGGTGTCTCTGTTGCTGGTCACAGTTTAGGTAAAACTGTCAAATATTCACATTTTAAATACAATTTTTGTTGAGTTATAACTGCTTTCAATATAGGTGATATTGTTAGTGCAAAATTAAGAATTATAGATTTTAAGTTTCAGAAAGGGTAGAAATGAATGCTTTGAGTTTAGATTCTGCCTTTTCTATATTCATCTCTAGTATTACCTAGGGAATGCTACGTATTTTAATTTATTCTGCTGTTTGATAAAATAAAATTATTAATTATCAGGTCTTGAGTAACATGTAACTTCTGTATGACTTTTGACTATAGACATTGAAAAAAGAGTTTATTTAGTGTTATAAAAGCGCCTACTACATTATAAGGCAAAATGTTTCCTTTTCTTAGGTTCTTTAATCTTGTTTGACATCCTGTCTAATCAAAAAGATTTGAATTTATCAAAGTGCCCTGGACCTCTTGCTGTTGCTAATGGAGTTGTGAAGCAGCTACATTTTCAGGAAAAGCAGGTATGTCTGTACATGGCCAATTAACATTTTGATTTAAAGTCTATGGAGCTGAACAGTTTTCAGAAGTCTGAACTGTTTCCTGAAACGTTTGTTTGTTTGTTTATTTGTTTTAACGAAGCCTTGCTTGGTTGCTTGGGCTAGTCTTGAGTTCCCTCCTGGCCTCAAGTGATCCTCCTCCCTTGGCCTCCCAAAGTGCTGGGATCAATAACTCTTCAGAGAATCCCCAAATTCAGAGTACAGTTATAGGCCCAAATAAAATAGCTGCCGTGTCCAGCCCTGAAACTGGTTTTACATATTAAAGTACACTGAGGTTTAGAAATGGAATGGAATCATATAGCTCATTATTTGAGTTTCTCACTCTTCTTTATGGATTATAAATTTAAATATGAAAGTTTATGATTTTTAAAAATGTAAATTATAGGAAATGGAGACATGAGTGATTTATTAAATTTATATACTTTTCAGAATATTCAAATTTTTTTTTTTGAGGCAGAGTTTCGCTCTTGTCACTCAGGCTAGAGTGCAATGGTGTCTCGGCTCACAGCAACCTCTGCCTGTCAGGTTCAAGCGATTCTCCTGCCTCAGCCTCCCAAGTAGCTGGGATTACAGGTGCCTGCTACCACGCCTGGCTAATTTTTGTGTTTTTGGTAGAGACGGGGTTTCACCATGTTGGCCAGGCTGGTCTTCAACTCCTGACCTAAGGTGATGTGCCTGTCTCAGCCTCCCAGAGTGCTGGGATTACAGGTGTGAGCCACTGGGCCTGGCCAGAACATTCAAACTTTGAATGGCAAAGTACTGTACCTAAAATTATGGTTTGTCTATAGAGCAAAATTGTTTCAGATTTTTCGTAGATAAGGAGTTGTTATATGGGAGTTTTTCTGAGCTTGTCATGTTTTTCATACTTTTTTTTAAAGTTGCCTGAAGAGCCAAAGCTGACTTTGGATGAGTCATGTGACCTTGATGTTGAAAATGAAGAAGTCCTAACTTTGCAAGAAACTCTGGAAGCACTTAGCCTCTCTGAATACTTTAGCACTTTTGAAAAGGAAAAGATTGATATGGAATCTCTGGTACTGATCATAGTTTGCTTCACTTTGTTTGAAATTGTTTTTCTTGTGTATATGAAAATTAAGAATAAACACTTTTGTATCAAAATATATTCCAGAGTAGACAAAGACTGAAATGGTTTAAAAAATTGAAAAACACAGAAGATTATTTTTTATAATCTGAAAGGCTTTTCTGAGTATGATGCAAAATCCAGAAGCCATCAAAGAAAAAAATTGTGTAACAGTAGACACCATAAACAACATCTAAAGGCCAATGATACATTTGCAACACACATTATAGGCAGAGGGCTTACTTCATTAATATTCAAAGCTTCTACAAATCAGTTACAAAAAGACCATCACATCAGTGTGATACATAAATAGGCAAAGAATATAAATGTGATTTGCAGAAAAGGAAATAGCAAATGGTTTCTTAGCATGTGAAAACTCATAAGAGAAATGGAAATTGAAAGTACAATGGGATTTTTTTTTAACTTACCAGTTTGAAAAAATAGGAAGTTTGATAATATGCTGTGTGGCCAGGATGAAGGGAAGTAGGCATTGTGATATAGTGTTCAGACTGTAAATTGGTACAGATTCTTTGGAGGGCAGTTTGGCAATATCTTTAAGAATATAAAAATTACCCTTTGCTTCATCAATTTCATTGCCAGAAATATTTCCTATAGAAAAATATTCACACAAGAATATCTACAAGGATACTCACAGCAGTGTTTGCAATTATAACAGAACATTAGAGACACCATTGGTGTTGAGGAGTAGTGTGCTAGTGAAATCCTTTATGGTACATCCACATAATGGAGTACCCTACAGCTGTTGAACGAATGAAGCAGTGTCAGAGATACCTGTCTCTAAGATACATTTACATGAAGAGAGCAAAGGTCAGTACTGTCTGCATAGTAGACCACACACACAGAAAAAAACATACAGGGGTACTATGCATACATAAGACATCTCTTCAAAGAGCGAATTTCCACAGTTGCTGCTGAAAGGAGAATTGTATGATTGGGACAGCAGTGGAAGGAAGATATTTCGTCGTATGCTTAACTATATATAGCTTTGGAATTTTGTATAACATGTATTTTCTGTTAATTAATAGAATGATTTAGGTGTGGAGGCCTAAGATTTTATAACCTAAACCAATGCATGATTTAAATACAAAATAATTAACTTTTAAAAAGTTGAGTGGCTCTTAGATTGCTTTAGATGATGTGGTTTCTTTATAATTTTCATATTCTCATTTCAGTTCTATCACTAGATTGATTAATGTGCTTGTCTGTTTCCTTTTAAAGCTTATGTGTACAGTTGATGACCTGAAGGAAATGGGGATACCCCTTGGACCCAGAAAGAAGATAGCTAACTTTGTAGAACATAAAGCAGCCAAACTGGTAAAGTTCACCTCTGACTCAAGCAAAACTAAAACTCGTGGTGTGACCAGCTTGTTTATATTGTAGAAAATTTTGATACTGCTATGGTTAGGTAAGCTAGTTTGCTCCCTACCTGGGGCACAGTAAGGGAGCTGATGGAAACCCAGACTTAGGAGTCAGTCAGAGTTGGGCTTAAGTCCACATTAGGCTAAGTGACCATCCTGGTTTTCCTGGGACTAAGTTCCTAGGATGAAGGGCTTTCAGTTTTAAAATGGATATTTAAGGTTTTCCTGGTGCAAAAACTGGTTAAGTTCTGACAAATAAATTCTCAGCTCAACCATTCATTAACTGCATATTAATGAGCAATTTTTATTTGGTTTTATTTGTTTGTTTATTTTGAGATGGGATCTTGCTGTGTTTCCCACTGCTGGTCTCAAACTCCTGGGCTCAAGCTATCCTCCTGCCTCAGCCTTCTGAGCATGAGTGATTTTCTTAATTTTTCTCATCCTTTGTTTTCTTCATTTCTAAAATGGAAGTCATAATACCTTCCTCATCGGGTTGGAGTAAGGATGAAATAATGCATGCAAAGCTCAGCACCAAGTAATAGCTTACTTTCTTCCCAGTCCTTATCATCTAAAGAGATGAGGCAAAACATACACACTAAAGTCTCATTAAACACTAAACAGCAAAAATTTTTAACAATACAAAACAAGGCAACAACTATAAAGCATTTAAAACTAGAACAACTGGAAAAATATACTTGTTTTATTAATTTTAATTTATTGATCAAATTAATTTTACAGAGGTTTTCTAATTAGAAAAATTAGATGACAGGGTGGCTGTCTTATTTTTATTGTTGTTAACATGCTCTTTGATGATCCTTCCATCTTTTGAATTTCTATGGTTCTATTATTTTACTACCTATTTGGAACTTAACCTACGTCATTTCTTTATATGGAAAATGACTATAAAGTCATAGGACTGATTTTTTTTTTTAGTGGTTAGCTTAAGGAATTGAGTCTTTCAGCATTTTATTGAATAGCTACCTCTTTTGAGTCAGGCACTGTGTTCAATTCTTGGGAGCTGGAGATTAACCAAGAGTGTGCTGTCTAGTTAGGGGGAGTGTGTTGACCTCAGATGACAACATACCAGCCCCATAATAGTGTGCTGTGTGTGCTGTCCTGAGGCAGATGAGAGGTGGCGGTTCTGGCTTGTTGAAACAAGTATGGGGTTGGTGAGAAAAGACTTCCCCAAGGTGATGGTGCTTGAGCTTGAAGGAGGGGTAAGATTAGGGGAGATGGCCTTCTGGAAGCTGGCATGTTGTTTTCCTGTAGCATCAGGGAAGCTGGAAACTGGGAAGGGCAGAGGGTCCTAAAGGTCCAAAGGCAGGTGTGAGGGCTTGGATTTTGTCTTGTAAGGGAGTGGTTCTCAAACCTGTTCTTATGGCTATGAAAGTCATGGTGTTTTTAAACAAACATTACAAAATACTGACCTGCTTATTCTATCACAAGTTATGATTTAGCACCAAATCATCTGTGTAGTCTAAATTTTAATTTTAACTTTTGGGTTGTGGAGAGTTTACTTGGTCACAGTGCACAGATGAAGTTGGAAAGGTGTGAAGTGGAGGTGGCTGCAATCTTACACAGTAGTAATTGTAATCGTACCATGACTGAAAGAGAGATGATACGGTATAAGGTAGGAGGTGGAGAGGAAGGGAGCAACTCAAAAGACGTTTTAGACATAGACAAGCAGTATTTGATTAAGTGCTGAGAAAGGTTATTAGTTTTGGCCGTTAAGAGGTATCTTTCGTGTCATTTTTCTTGTATGTTGAATTGTTGTGTAATTCCAGTTTACAAAGAGCTTTTCATCTCATGTGAGCCTTACAGCATCCCTGTGAGTAGATCCCCAGGCGTCTGTCTCTGATGAGCAGAGTAGTCAAACTGAGACTAGGACTCAAGCGTGTCAGTGTTGTTCCTGTGTACAGGCTGCATGCTCCATACATAAAAATACCTGTCTCTGTGTATACATGTTTATACATCAGTGAAGCAAAGCCTGTAAAAAAAAAAAAAAAAAAAAACGAAAACAAAAACAAGAAACGAGAAGCTTTGTGTTCAGGCCCTATACCATGTTCTTAATTTATTCTGTAATGAAAGGGAAAAAAGTAGAAAAGGATTTTATAGTTCTTGAAGAATTTGTAGGAGACTGGTTTATGGACTGCAGTTGCTTAGATATATAAATTATGGCATTTATAAGAATGTTTTGAAATGAGCAAAAATCTATAGAGTGATATTATTTTTTAAATTAAAAGGTAATTGCCTTTGGATGAACCATGAAACTTTCTCAGCTGAGTTGCCACTGATTGCTTTACAGATAACAGGGTGCTACTAGATCAATACAAAAGTAATATGGTGTGTCCTGTTGATTTACTGTAACTGAAATAATGGGACCAAAATTAGCGATTATTTTATAATAAGGAGATTAAATATTTGTGATATTTGTGACTGTGCACTTTTTTTTCTTTTTAAAGCATCTTATTAATTTTCATTTGAAAAGGAATTGTTTCTAGTGTTGGGAATATTGATAGTCAAGTATGTATATGTTGGTTCGGTGTTTTTTTTTTTTTTTTTTGAGAGGGAGTCTCGCTTTGTCTCCCAGGCTGGAGTGCAGTGGCATGATCTTGGCTCACTGCAGCCTCTGCCTCCCAGGTTCAAGTGATTCTCCTGATTCAGCCTCCCAACTAGCTGGGATTATAGGCACCTGCCACCACGCCCAGCTAATTTTTGTATTTTTAGTAGAGGTGGAGTTTCACCATGTTGGCCAGGCTGGTCTCAAACTCCTAACCTCAGGTGATCCACCTGCCTTGGCCTCCCAAAGTGCTGGGATTACAGGAGTGAGCCACCACGCCCGGCCTATGTTGGTTCACTTTTAAACACTGTTGGTTCACAGTTAAAAAATTATTGCAAAATTTTGAACAAAACAACTCTTGGCAACAGGACAGTTTCTGATTTCCTCAGACAGCTCTCAGCAATTTAGAATGTTTTATGAATTTAAGGGGAGGCACTCCTGAGTGAGAAAGCACTCAGAAGTGAGGAAGTGAGGAACCCTGAAAATATTCCTTATTTCGGATTTTAGGCTTAATTTTGTATTGCCTCCAAAGGACAGAGATAACCCAGCCTTCTAAAACACTAATGGAGGAAACAGTTACAAGCTGGCTAAGAGTTTTCTTTTTTATAGATTGCTTTTTCAATTAACCAGTTAGACTTACTTTCCTGATTTCCTGGTGTTTGGAATTCAATAGTAGATAAATCATTTTGGCCAGCTGTGTTGTTTAGGCACTCTTAATAGCTGTTTAAACAGAGACTAACACTCAGTCATTCACAGCCTAACTTGTGTTACTTGGAAGTAAACAACTCCCCCTCCCACCCAACTGTTTAAATTTCTCCTGTGTTACTGTTGCCGCTGTATTCAGGGCAAATTACAAACCAGTGTGAATGACTTTTCTCTCATTATAGAGACAACACCTTTTTTTTTTTTTGGTCCTGCTCTGTCGCTCAGGCTGGAATGCAGTGGTGGATCTTGGCTCACTGCAACCTCCGCCTCCCAGTTTCAAGCAAGTCTCTTGCCTCAGTCTCCCGAGTAGCTGGGATTAACAGGTGCATGCCACCATGCCCGGGTAACTTTTTTGTATTTTTAGTAGAGACGGGGTTTTGCCATGTTGGTCAGGCTGGTCTCAAATTCCTGACCTCAAATGATCCACCCGCCTCAGCCTCCCAAAGTGCTGGGATTATAGGCGTGAGGCACTGCACCCAGCTGAGATAACACCTTTTATGTAGATGCCCCAAAGCTTTTGTTTATTTATGGAAACGCGTAGATCTTTTAAAAAATTATTTATTATTTTTTGAGACAGGGTCTCACACTGTCACTCATGCTGGAGTGCAATGGCACACACATGGCTCGCTGCAACCTCCACCTTCTGGATTCAAGCAATCCTCCCACCTCATCCTCCTGAGTAGCTGGGACTTCAGGCATGCACCACATGCCCGGCTAATTTTTCTGTAATTTTTTAGAGATGGCATCTTGCCATGTTGCTCAGGTTGGTCTTGAACCCCTGAACTCAAGTGATCCACCCACCTCAGCCTCCCAAAGTGCTGGGATTACAGGCATGAGCCACTGTGCTGAAATGCCTAGATTGTAAGTGTGCAGTAGGGTACATTTTCACAATTGTATGCACTTGCATCATCACTGCCTAAAACAAGAAATTGAACATTTCTGTGCTCATTTCTATGTTTTGTGTTCATTTCTATTTCATGAGAGAGCTCAGGTAGCCCCCTCATGCTTCTTTCTAGTTAACTCCTCCCACCACAGAACCGCTCTTCTGATTTCCTTCAATACGGAATAGTTTGCCTATTTAAAAAATTCATATAAGTAGAATGAACAGTATGTATTCTTTTATACTTGGTTTCTTTCACTCAAAGTAATATTTTTGAGATTTGTCTAATGAGAGCCAATAGTTATACTTAGTTGTAACTGTTTTGCTATATTTTCTTTGTTTCTTAATTATTTTTCTTAAGAATTTTCAACTATAGCCGGGCGCGGTGGCTCAAGCCTGTAATCCCAGCACTTTGGGAGGCCGAGACGGGCGGATCACGAGGTCAGGAGATCAAGACCATCCTGGCTAACACGGGGAAACCCCGTCTCTACTAAAAAATACAAAAAACTAGCCGGGCGCGGTGATGGGCGCCTGTAGTCCCAGCTACTGGGGAGGCTGAGGCAGTAGAATGGCGGGGACCCGGGGGGGCGGAGCTTGCAGTGAGCCGAGATTGCGCCACTCACCCCAGCCTGGGTCACAGAGCGAGACTCCGTCTAAAAAAAAAAAAAAAAAAAAAGAATTTTCAACTATAGACATCATGACATTTGTTCCCTAAATATTTAGTATGCATTTCTAAAAAGGACATGTAAAATTTTTTTTCAATTAAACTTTTTTTTTTTGAGACAGGTCTCTCTCTGTTGCCCAGGGTGGAGTGCGGTGGCACGATCACAGGTCACTGCAGCCTTGACCTTCTCGGCTGAAGTGATCCTCCCACCCTAGCCTCCTGAGTAGCTGGGACCACTGGTGTGCATTACCAGACCTGGCTAATTTTTAATTTTTTCTAGAGATGGAGGTCTCACTATGTTGCTCAGGTTGGTCTTGAACTCCTGGCCTCAAACTACCTTTCCCCCTTGGTCTCCCAAAATGCTGAGATTACAGGGGTGAGCCACTGTGCCTGGCCTGTACATTTTTTTTTTTAAGTCAGCTGAAGCAAAAGCTGCAGGTAATAAAAAGGACATTTTTTAAAGTAATCACAATGTTGTTACTATTCCTGAGAAGTTGCTAATCATTCCTTAATACTGAGATAGCATGTTTTGTGATGATAGCTGAGAGCTGAACCTTTCCTCATGATTATGTTATTAAATTTTGGTATTTTACAGAAAAAAGCAGCATCAGAAAAGAAGGCAGTGGCTGCCACTTCTGCAAAAGGACAAGAGCAAAGTACCCAGAAGACTAAAGACATGGCTTCCCTCCCCTCAGAATCTAATGAGCCAAAGAGGAAACTTCCAGTTGGTGCTTGCGTGTCTTCGGTGTGTGTGAATTATGAATCTTTTGAAGTTGGTGCCGGACAGGTAAGTTTACGTATTGACTAGGGCTACATAGTTCATGTTGAAATCATACATCTTTATCATGTGGCTTGGCTTTAAGTTCTTTAAATATTTATTTAACATTTATTTGGGATGTAGAGAAAACTGATTTTTCTCTTAGTGAAAATTTTTTTCTTCTTCAACAGTGCTCAAAATAAGGGATTAAATGCATACAGAACGTGTTGTCTGACTTTTGAAATTGTCTCTATTTCAGTTTTCCCACCACTTGTACTTCTATAGCATCAGTCTGTTATGGCCACTAACAACACAAGTGGCCATAGTTAAAAAATTATGTTCAGAATATACTTCAGTTTCTATGAGAGCAACTTGGCTGTATTGACTCAACTTATGTTTCCTAGTACTCATAATTCTTCCCTTGGGGAAAAAGTCTTATAAAAATTGACCAATGCTGCATTTAGTAATATGCTTTAACATACTTATATCACAGTGGCTTTTAGAATTATTAAAATCCTTTTAGACAGTGTTACTGTCAGGATATTTACGGTTGAGTATGTAAAGATGCAGTTGTATAAGTGAGTTCATGAAGGTACAAAATGAAATTGGATGTTTGATTTGTATTAACAGTTAAGTTTTAGAGGAATATATTCTTATGTAAGTAAATATTCCTTTACAACTTCATTTTCTTTTCTTTTTTTCTTTTTTAGAGACAGAGTCTTGCTCTGTTGTGCAGGCTGGAGTGCAGTGATGTGATCATAGACCATTGTAACCTCAAAACAAGGTTTTGGGGTTTGAGTTTAAGGGACACCTCCTACCTCAGCCTCCCAGGTAGCTGGGACTGTAGCCATGCACCACGACACCCGGCTAATTTTTTCATTTTTTGTAGAGACAGTCTTAACTGTGTTGCTCAGGTTAGCCTCGAACTGGCCTCAAGCAATCCTCCTGCCTTGGCTTCCCAAAGTGCTGGGATTATAGGCATGAACTACTGCATCGGGCCTACAACTGCATTTTTAATGACTGCTGTAATCAGTAATGACTAATTCCACTGTTTGGAGAGATAATGACTTATTCTTATTTCCTTATCATTGAAGGTATTAGTTTCTTAAGGCACCATAACAAAGTTCCACAACCTGGGTGGCCTTAAACAGTAGAAATTTGTTGCCATACAGTTCTGCAGAGCAGAATAGATAGGGTGGTGGCAGGACCATTTTCTCTCTGAAACTTGGAGGGGAATCCTTTCGTGTTTCTTCTGAGCTGCTGGGGATTTGCTGGCCATCTTTCGCAGTTCTAGGTTTATAGATGCATCCCTCCAGGCTTCGTTTTTATGTCATATTCTCCTTATCTCTTAATATCATCTTCCCTCTGTGAGTGTCTGGCTGTGTGGCCAAATTTCCCTTTTTTATGTATCAGTCAGATTAGGGCCACCACAGTGATCTCATTTTAACTTGATTACCTTTTTAAATACCCTATTTCCAAATAAAGTCACATTGTGAGGTATTGGGGGTTAGGACTTCAACATAAATGTTTTGTGGGGACACAGTTCAACCCATCATATTTAACATGTAGGCAATTTCTACTTTTTACTCTTTTAAGTTGTCTAGTGATGAACATTTTAAAGCCAGTTTTCTGTGCACATTCTTTATTATTTCTTCCAGTTAAATTGGTAGACATAGGATAGCTGGGCCAAAGGATGGACACAGTCCCTTCCCTGGGGGAGACATCAATCTGGATTCTCCCCAGCAGTTTAGGAGGTTGCCTGTTTCCTCTGTCCGTTGCCAGTACTGGTATTATCATTTTCCTTTAAAAATATGTAGTAGTTTCACTTTGACAACTTGATTCTAAAGAATTGGGTTTTTGTGTGTATTTTCATGCAATTTTTTTTCTTTCTTGTTAGTACTTCTTACTTTCTTTTTAGTATTTCATTTATGTTTCTGATGACCCCATAGGGAAAATGGTATCACACTGTATTTCTGTGAGCACTAGTGAGGTTATTTTCTTATATGTTTTTTAGACACTTTTCTTTTGTGAAGTGTTGAATTTACCTGTTTTTCTATTTGTTTTCTTTTTTCCTTTACTGACATTTACAAAATATTTACATATTAAGGTTATTAGCTCCTTGTCACGTATGTTGTAAATATTTCTTCCAGTTTGTAATTGTTCTTTAACTTTCTTTTTCTTCTTTTTGTGTGCTGGAACAAAACTGTCGAATTTGCAAATATAAGGGCAAGCCTAGGAATGTGAAGTCTAGACTTTGTTAGAAGGGGCAGCTTAGTGTAGTAGAAAGAGAATTGGATTTGGAATTAGAAGTCCCACATCTAAGTCCGCACTCCACCACTCACTGGCTCTGTGTTCTTGGGTAAGTCGTGTCACATATTTGAGCTTCACCATAGGCACAATGGTTCTTGCCTTGCCTTGCCTCCCTCTTTCTGTGTACCTCTGTTGAACACTTGGATTATGCCATTCATTGTGCTTCACTCTCAAGATACTAAAGTAAAAAGACACATTTCCTGCTATTGAGAACCAAATGAAAGAGCTTTGCAAATTGTACAGTGCTATTCAGATAACTGTGTTTTCTCTTGGAGAGGCTACATGTAAGCTACTCAAAATGTGCTCTTTCAGGACAAATCATTTTCTGATGGAAAGAAACTTAACTGGAGAGGATGATAGTTATAATAATAACAGAAGTAACGCTCATTGAGTGCTTAAGCTGTGCCAAGCTCTGTGCTAACCACTTTATGTGGATTAGGTTATTTATTTTTCAATCACACGTGAGCTTGGCATTGTTATAATCCCCATTTTATAAATCAGGAAACTGAGGTGAAGCAGAGAGAGGTTAAGAAACTTGCCCAAGGTCACACAGTGAATGAAACCGTGATTCAGACCCAGGCAGTTTGAGTTTAGAAGTCTAAAGTTTTAACCATATTTATAACCATAATAAATATAGTAATTCTTATAGACTATTATGCTGTGCTAGACAATAAGTAAAAGTATAGCCAGAGGATATAATAGTCTATAAAGATTTTAAAGATAACCTTTTAGTACTTTTTTTTTTTTTTTTGAGATGGAGTCTTGCTCAGTCACCTAGGCTGGAGTGCAGTGGCTCTTGGCTCACTGCAACCTCCGCCTCCCAGGTTCAAGCGATTCTCCTGCCTTAGCCTCCTGAGTAGCTCGGACTACAGGTGCATGCCACCACACCTGACTAATTGTTCTATATTTTTAGTAGAGACAGGGTTTCACTGTGTTAGCCAGGATGGTCTCCATCTCCTGATCTCGTGATCTGCCCACCTCGGCCTCCCAAAGTGCTGGGATTACAGGCATGAGCCACCAGGCCCGGCCTGAAAATTCAAAAGAATTTTCTACTATGTAACATTGGAACAATCATCTTTTATTGTTATTTGATTCTTTCCAGGTTTCTGTTGCTTACAACTCATTAGATTTTGAACCAGAGATATTCTTTGCCTTGGGGTCTCCAATTGCTATGTTTCTCACTATTCGAGGAGTTGATAGGATAGATGAGAATTACAGCCTTCCTACCTGTAAAGGGTTCTTCAATATTTATCATCCGGTGAGTAATTAAATTTACTTTCTTTTTTAAAATCTTTTTTTCTTTTTTTTAACATTTTTTACTTTTTTATAGAGATGGGGTCTTACTATGTTGACCACGCTGGTCTCAAACTCCTGGCCTCAAGTGATCCTTCCATCTCAGCCTTCCAAATTGCTAGGATTATAGGCATGAACCACTGTGCCTGGCCTTTTACTTTCTTTTTTGAAGAAGATGATGAAGAAGCTGTCCTCTTTATCCTAATAAATTCTCATATTCTTATTTCTTGGGAATTAATACCTATCTTGATTTTGTAAGATTCAGCTCTGTTCCAAGAGGTATAGTCTGATACTTTCCAATAAACTTACTTATCAAAAACCTTTGTTCAGGGAAATAATTCTTTTGCTTTGCTTGCAAAGTAATCTTACACACAAACTAGAAAATCTTTTCATAAGTGTCAGTATTTGAATAAGGTGTGGAGAAAAATAAAAATCTCTGGTTTGCCATGTATCCATTTTCTTACCCAACGAAGGCATATAACTCAAAACAGCTTTCATAAATTTCTTTTATTTATTCATAAATTCTTCTATTTATAGCTTGATCCAGTGGCATATAGATTAGAACCTATGATTGTTCCAGATTTGGACCTAAAAGCTGTTCTCATTCCACATCACAAAGGCAGAAAAAGACTTCATTTAGGTAAAAAGCAAATACTATAAAAACTTTTTTTCCTGTCATTTGTAATCTGTAATGAATTATGAAAATTTTGACACTAAATCATCTCTGAGAGAATTAATATTATTTAAGTGCCTACTATGTTCAGAACTTTTAAACTAAGAATTTGGAAGAGCTTTAACAAAGTTACAAATGAATTCTTTCTCTTTGATGGCATTCTAATTGTCGAGGTAATTAGGAGTAGGGAGAAGTTGGTAATAAGGCAATAAGATGCATAATTAGATTTTGATAGAGTTTGATTATAAGTTTTGGAATTAGGAAGAAGAACAGTTTTTAAAGTAATGACCAGATCATCAAGAAAGAAACTTGATGTTGTCTAAGTGAGCTGTTATTTTCTTGCTAACTAGACACACTTTTCTAGTAGAAAAAATTCATTAAACATAATGGATTGGTGATTCCAAGTAGAATTAGGTTTCTCTCCTTCCTGTTAATGGTGTATATTAACCCTACATTTAAAAGTTTGGCTGGAAGGGATGGGAGGGGTAGAAGAGAAGGAAAAGTGATCGTGCACTCTTACGTGAAAGTGTGTTTTTTGTTTGTTTTGCTAACATGCTTTTTAAAAATACTGAACTCTTTTTTAGTTAAAATAAGATGTGTGTTTGATAACTTAGAGACCTTGAATTCACACGTGATTATTAGGCAACAGTAGAAAAAGTGAAGGAGCAGGGGTTTCTTCATTTCTAATTTGGAGTTTAAATTGTGGTTTTATCAGAATGTTTAATTCTCCACTTGAACCTGGGAGGCGAAGGTAGCAGTGAGCTGAGATTGTGCGACTGCACTCCAGTCTCCGCGAGACTCCGTCTCAAAAAAAAAAAAAAAAAAGGAATCTTAAATTCCCAAAACCACTTCCTGTTTACTGATTAGAAAAACAGTGATTTTTAAATCTCGTAGGCCTCTTTTTATTTTTATTTGTTATTTAAAATAGAGACAGAGTCTCACTATGTTGCCCAGGCTGGTCTTGAACTCCAGATCTCAAATGATTCTTCCATCTTGGCCTCCCAAAGTTTTGGGATTACTAGTGTGAGCTACTGTGTCTGACCCCTGTGTTTAAACTTACAGTAATAAAAAGGGGGGAAAAAAAAAGCATAACAATATGCTTACTTTTTTTTTTTTTTTGAGTCGGAGTCTTGCTCTGTTGCCCAGGATGGACTGCAGTGGCATGATCTCAGCTCACTGCAAGCTCCGCCTTCCGGGTTCACGCCATTCTCCTGCCTCAGCCTCCCGAGTAGCTGGGACTACAGGCACCCGCCACTATGCCCTAATTTTTTGTATTTGTAGTCGAGACAGGGTTTCGCCGTGTTAGCCAGGATGGTATCGATCTCCTGACCTCGTGATCCACCCGCCTCGGCCCCGCAATGTGCTGGGATTACAGGCGTGAGGCACCACGCCTGGCGGAATGTGCTTACATTTTTATGGTATTTGAACTTCTTTTATTTGGAAAGAGGAAATTTATAGATTGTGGCTGGATCAGGTTTAGTCATTAAAAACAAAAAAACACAAAAAACAGAATAAGACTCTCCATGACATTTTAACATGTTGGTTCTTGGCTGAGGCACTCCATATATTTGACATTTAAAAGAGGAAGAAGCAGTCTTATCCTGTCTGAGAAGAGTGTTAACTTGTAATTTTTGTGAGGCAGAAGTTTACCCAGTGGCTAATTAACTTGTTGTGTCATCTTAATCTCTTTAGAATTGAAAGAAAGTCTCTCTCGTATGGGATCTGATTTGAAGCAGGGTTTTATTAGCTCTCTCAAAAGTGCTTGGCAGACATTAAATGAGTTTGCCCGTGCTCATACCTCTTCAACCCAGTTGCAAGAAGAATTGGAGAAGGTGGCCAATCAGATCAAAGAAGAAGAAGAAAAGCAAGTAGTTGAAGGTAAATTTGACATTTGAGGCATTTTCTAATACAAATGTTTTATATGAACATAATACTTAAAAGTTATATGATGATGCTTTTCCTTTCTAGACTTTTTGGTTAAATTATAGAAGCTCTTTAAAGGAAAATCTGTGAAGATAAACTACTGTCAATTGCATTACTTCAAAACCCATGCCATCTTTTTTTAGTGGGTTTTTATCTGATAGTTACTGAACTTTTCCCTCTGCAATTTAAAAATTATATTGAGATTCTTAAGGCCAGAGTGGAATATCTGAGTTGAGAACTCAATTTGTTTTAGTGTTTGCATTTTAAAGACTCACTCTGAGAAGTTTTTTTGCTGATACTGTTGTTTAACTAGACTTGTTGTTTAACTAGACTTTAACTACTGTTGTTTAACAGACTTGACATGCAATGTGAAGGTCATTGTGCCATGATGTTTTTTGACTTTTTCAGATTCTAATCCTATTTCCTTTCTTTCTACAATGCTTTGTCACCCCTTATCTTCACAACTTCTCTCAGCTTGTTGGCTCTTTCTCCTCTCTCTCGGGTAACCAGCCCCTCTTCCCCTGGCTCTTTGGAGAACCGGGAGTGAGCCTGGTAGCTCCTCAGATTGCTACCTGCGTCAAGCAGTATTCTCATTGAGCCCAGAAAGTCAGCTAAAGTCAAAGGATAATGATTAAGTGATTGACTTTGATATTGAAATGGTTTAAATTCTAGCAGAAAAGGTTGTTGAAAGTCCAGATTTTTCCAAGGATGAGGACTACTTAGGAAAGGTTGGAATGCTAAATGGAGGCCGCCGAATTGACTACGTTCTCCAAGAAAAACCAATAGAGAGTTTTAATGAATATCTTTTCGCTCTTCAGAGTCACTTATGCTATTGGTAAGTGTTCTTAAATTTGATAACATTTGAGTGGGCTTTTGGTGCTACCACGTGCAGCAATTTTAGTTCTAGTGAGATTCTTTTACTGATACTATGTGCTATGAATATTCATTTGAACTCCTATATATTCAGAATCATTATTTTCCCCTTTAGTTACCCACAAGATGGCAGTATGTCATCTGCTTTTGATCAAAGACCCTTGGTTCTTTTACAGTTTTTGTGGGAATGCCTTTCACAATGGGAGTGGTAGGGACTTTGAAATCAGTCATTCTTGCCTGTATCCCTGTCACCAAGGAGAATTGCAACACAGCTGTTTAGGAGCTAATCAGTATCCATCTGGTTTTTAAGGACAGCTCTGAGATTACACTGCTTTATTTATTACACTGAGATTACATTGCTATCATTTGCCCTTCTTAGATAGAGTTGAATAGAATAGAACCTGCATTTTCCACCATTGTACGTAGAAGTTAATTTCTACTAATTGTCTCTTAAGTAAATATGCTTTTCCTTTTCATAGGGAATCTGAAGATACTGCTCTGTTATTACTTAAAGAAATTTATCGAACAATGAACATTAGTCCAGAACAGCCCCAGCACTGATCAAACTTCAGTTTTACTGTGTGAGTTTATTCCTTATTGAATGTATAAATTCTGAATGTGCATTCTCAAATCTGTTGTGTGGAGTTGATGTTGACGGATTTTGCTTTTTTCTGTTTCCTCTGAGTTTTCGTTGTCGTTTTTAAAAATTTACAATAGAGACATTAAGGAAGAAAATTGGTTTGTAATGTACACTTGTGATTTATTACAGTCTTCTTTCTAAATTTACATAGAATTTGAGTTCATTTATTTTTAGTTTCTTTTTAAAATAGATTCCGAAGAATATCAGTTAGGAATTCTTTTGGCTGCAGGTTCACAGAACCCAGTTTACAATACATTAAACAAATAGAGGTTTATTTTTATTCTGTAACAAGAAGGGTTCCTCTGTTCAATGACTTTACCAGACACCCAGAGTGCTCGCATCTTCCCACCTGAATGTTGGCTCTTGCTGCCTCATAGTTACAGGATGCCCCCATAGTTGCAGATACCATGCCTGTATTCACAACATGAATAAGAGGGAAGAGGGGAGAGGGTGGTACTCCTCACATCTGTCACTATCTTAATTAGGGAAGCAGAAGCTTGTCCAAAAACTTACTCATACGTATTGACTAGGCGTGTGTCTAATGTCCAATATCTCCAGTCTGTGTGAAAGATTGTAGAAGTGATATTTTGAGCATTCCCAATCTTTATAGAGGGAAAGAATAGAGAAGGAGGTTAAGTCTGTGATGGGTCAGCCGACCTGCAACTCAGCCACACTCTGTATTCCTAACTGTCCTCCTGAGACACCAGATACCTGTTTTTCTTCACTAGATTATGCATCACTTTTAAAAATTACTAATGTGTTTTTTACATAGTTAGAAATTTTAAAGCCTTTGAACGAATCAGATACAAAATGCTGAGCTCTAAACTACTGAAATCAAAGGAAGTTCCTGCCAGTTTTGGTTTTCTGATCGTAAGTGGTAGATGAACATTCCTTCAGCCTCATCTTCTGCCTCCTCGTTTTAGAGAGGTAACTACTTTTAGTAGGGTTTCCTTAGAGAAATTTTTTTGGCTCCATTTCCAAAATTAAACTTGTAACAGAGTAAAAGAGAACTAAAGTGTAGGCCAGGCATGGTGTCTCAGACCTCTAATCCCAGCACTTTGGGAGGCTAAGGCGCAGAGATCACCTGAGGTCAGGAGTTTGAGACCAGTCTGGCCAACATAGTGAAACCCTGTCTCTACTAAAAATACAAAAATTAGCCGGATGTGGTGGCGGGTGCCTGTAGTTGGGAAATGCAACGCCAGAAGTGAAAGATTGCTCTCCCATAACTCACCCCCAACCTCCCTGCCTGAGGCAACCAGTGTTCCAAGTTTTGTGTATCCTTCCAGATATCTGTTAACATATCACATACACTTTTAAGTTTTTCTTTTTTAAAAGACAAAAGAGACTGGACGCGGTGGCTCATGCCTGTGATCCCAGCACTTTGGGAGGCTGAGGCAGGTGGATTACTTGAGGTTAGGAGTTCAAGACTAGCCTGGCTAACATGGTGAAACCCTGTCTCTACTAAAAATACAAAAATTAGCCGGGCGTGGTAGTGGGCGCCTGTGATCCCAGCAACTCAGGAGGCTGAGGCAGGAGAATCGCTTGAACCCAGGAAGTGGAGGTTGCAGTGAGCTGAGATTGCGCCACTGTACTCCGCCTGGATGACAGAGACTCCGTCTCAAAAAAAAAAGACAAATGATAGCAAAATTGACACACCGTTATTACCTTTGTGTCTTTGAGATTGTCCCATATCCATCCATCCATTCATCCATCTGTCCAGTATCTGTTGAGCACCTTACTTAAGTGCCAGGTGCTATTTTAGGTATTGGGCTTCACAGCAGTGGACCAAAGCCTCTGCCCTCAAGGACCTTTTTTCCTCTAATGGAAGGCAGACAGCACGTGGACAATTGAAATGTACCACATGGTAAAGATTGAGCAGCTGGACAAGGAGGAGAGGAATTCATTTGGGATGGGAGCAAGTTGTTATTGTATATAAGATGGCAAGGGACCCCCTTCACGGGCAAAGTATCATTTGAGCAAGTGAGCCAGGTGGATATCTGGAGGAAGAAGACCATTTCAGGTGGAGAGAAAAATCTGGATCAGACCATGAGAGTGACCTTGTTCTTTTTATGTATTCTGTTGACTATTGCACCATAATTTGCTTAACCAGTCCCTACTCATGGGCATTTCAGTTATTCTAATCTTTTATTAGTATGAACAGTACTACAGTGATACATGGTATTTTAATAGTTGGATTTCATTCCATTTTATAGTTCTCATATTAAAATACTTAATTTTACCCCATTGTTGGGTGTTAGGTGATTTTCCAAATTTTCTTCATTATAAATAACTCTGATATGTAGTTTTACACACTTTTTGCCCATCTCTGTTTGCTTTGGATACATTCTTAGAAGTAGTGTTCTTATTTCTGAGAATATTGCACATTTTTAAAAGATTTTTGGCCGGGCGCGGTGGCTCATGCCTGTAATCCCAGCTTGAGTGGCCGAGGCAGGCGGATCACTTGAGGTCTGGAGTTTGAGACCAGCCTGGCTGACATAGTGAAACCCCATCTCTACTAAAAATACAAAAAAATTAGCCAGGTGTGATCTCACCTACTTGGGAGGCTGAGGCAGGAGGATCACTTAAAACCCGGGAGGTGGAGGTTGCAGTGAGCTGATTTTGCGCCATGCACTCCAGCCTGGGCAACACTAAGATTCTGTCTCAAAAAAAAGAAAAGCTTTTTGATCCCTATGTTTTGCTAAATTGCATTCCAGAAAAGTTGCTCAGTTTTCATATTTACCATCAGTATGTAAAGGCCAGTATTCTTGCACGCTTGGAAACAGTGGGTGTTACTGATTTTTTTTTTTAATATATATATTTTTTGAGATGAAGTCTCACTGTCGTCCGGGCTGGAGTGCAGTGGCGCATCTCGTCTGACTGCAAGCTCCGCCTCCTGGGTTCATGCCATTCTTCTGCCTCAGCCTCCCGAGTAGCTGGGACTACAGGCGCCCGCCACCTCGCCCGGCTAATTTTTTGTATTTTTTTAGTAGAGACGGGGTGTCACCATGTTAACCAGGATGGTCTTGATCTCCTGATCTCGTCATCAGCCCGCCTTGGCCTCCCAAAGTGCTGGGATTACAGGCGTGAGCGCCCGGCCGGTATTACTGATTTAAAATTTTTTTTTGCCAATTTGGTAGCCAGAAATTGTTATAATACCATTTTTACTTACATTTCTATTACTAGTGAAGTTGAGCTCTTTGGGTGTATCTTAACTGGCTGATTATGTTTCTTTTGTCAGTTGTCTGTTCTTGACCTTTTTGCATTTTCTTGGAGGTATGGGGTAGGGTCCTTTTCTTTCTTATGGATTTATAAATATATTTAAGGATATCAGCCTTTGTCATTGCAAATATTTTTTCCCAGTTTGAAATTAGCCTTTTAGTTTTCCTTATACTTTGGATTTTTTTGGCGGGAGTTGAGGGGAACATGTTTTAAAAACACGTAGCCCTACGCCGGTTACGATGGCTCATGCCTGTAATCCCAGCGTTTTGGCAGGCCGAGGTGGATGGATCACCAGAAGTCAGGAGGTTGAGACCAGCCTGGCCAATATGGAGAACCCCAGCCTCTATTAAAAATACAAAAATTAGGTGAGTGTGGTGGTGGGCACCTGTAATCCCAGCTACTGGGACACTGAGGCAGGATAATTGCTTGAACCCAGGAGGCAAAAGTTGCAGTGACCCAAGATTGTGCCACTGCACTCCCACCTAGATGACAGAGCGAGACTCGTCTCAAAACAACAACACCATAGCTCAGTCTTTTATGATTAATTAGTTTTTAGATTTTTACATTTATTTGCTTTTAGTTCTTTTTTTTTCTTTCCCATTTGGCTTTGTAATTTAGAAGAGTAAGGTGTGGAAAACAATTTAACTTTTTTCTTACATAATCATTTCTGTCTGTGCCATATATTGAATAATGTACCCTTTTGTCATTGGTTTGATGTTTTTATCATATGCCAAATATTTTGGTGTTGTTTGACATTTTAATTAATATTTGTTTCCTAGGCTTTCTCATCTCTTCTAGCGATCTATTTGTCTATGGTACTTCATTGATTTCAAGTCATGTATTTTCCACATTTTAACATCTTTAAATTTGTAATGCATCTTAAAATCAGCTGCTGGGGCTGGTGCAGTGTCTCATACCTGTAATCCCAGCACTGTGGGAGGATTACTTGAGCCCAGGAGTTTGAGACCAGCCTGGGCAACATAGTGAAACCTCGTCTCTTTTAAAAAAAAAAAAAAAAAAGAAGAAGAAAATTTAAGTCAGCTGTTGTCTTAACGGAAGCTGAGTTCTTTGTGAGAAGCCAGGCATTTTCTTCTGCTGGTTACTGGGGGAAGGGCTTTACCAACCTGCCTCTGCTTAAGCTAATTTCTCTGCTTGAGAGTTTTTAGGACTATGCTGATAGTGTGAATTCAGAACCCAAAATTTGCAGGGATTATCAGTTCAGATATCGGAGGTTTTATTCCCATTTTCCATTGTCAGGGAAGAGGGGTGCAGGCCTCTTTGCCATCCCTTATGCATATAGTTGCTTGCTTTTATCCCGCACTGAGACTATAGATGTTTGGTACCCCCACTTTTTGTGAGGGCTTTTCCTTTGAGACTCCCTTTCTGGGCATCTTTTTATGGTACATAACAGTGAAGTGTCACAATCGATGGTGTCTTAGATTTGGTGAAATATGGTGTTTTAATAATTGTAATTTTATGCATAATATCTGGCAGTAGAAGTCCTCAGTATACCATAGTCTTCGCAGTTATCCCGAATGAAGTTGGAAATAATTTAAGTTCCCCTGACGCTCTCTCTCCCAACAAAACAAAGCAAAACAAACAAAACCAAAAGAATGGTAAGTCTAGGATTTTGCCATCACCTTTTATGAAAAACTCAGTAAGAACCTTCTATTTCACATATGATTCATTCACTGTAATTGTTTTATTTATTTCTTCCTATACTTGGCTGTATAATTTAGGCAAGAATTTAAGTTTCTAATACTATACTAGTATCATAAGATAATCCATTTAAAATGTTAACAGTCATTCTATACATGGTTCATTCAAGCTTAGAGCAGTTTTGCTGAATGGTTGTTTTATGTTTATGTCCTTTTAGTCCTTTTTAGGATTATTCTTAGAAAAGCCTCAAATTGGCCAGGCTTGGTGGCTTACACTGTAATCATAGCACTTTGGAGACTGAGGCAGGCAGATTGCTTGAGTTCAGGAGTTTGAGACCAGCTGAGCAACATAGCAACACCTTGTCTTACTAAAAGTAAAAAAAAAAAAGAAAAATCACTGGGGGCATGATGGTGTGCACTTGTAGTCCCAGCAACTTGGGAGGCTGAGGTGAGAGGATTGTTGGAGTTCGGGAGATTGAGGCTGCAGTGAGCTGTGATCACGCCACTGCATTCCAGCCTGGATTGTAGAGTGAGACCCTGTTTCAAAAATAAATAATTAAATAAAAATTAAAAAGCCTCAAGTTAACATGGCAAATAACTAATATTATTTTTCATTAATATTTTATTTTAGCCGGGTGCCGTGGCTCATGCCTGTAATCCCAGCACTTTTGGAAGCCGAGGCCGGCGGATCACGAGGTCAGGAGTTTGAGACCAGCCTGGCCAACATGGTGAAACCTTGTCTCTACTAAAAATACAAAAATTAGCCAGGCATGGTAGCATGCGCCTGTAAGTCCCAGCTACTCGGGAGGCTGAGGCAGGAGAATATTTTGAACCCAGGAGGCGGAGGGTGCAGTGATACGAGATCACGCCATTGCACTTCAGCCTGGGCGACAGGGCGAGACTCTGTCTCAAAGAAAAAAAATAAAATAAAATACTTCATTTTAATTTTTTGAGAAGGGGACTCACTCTGTCACCCATCTTGGAATGCAGTGGCGTGATCTTGGCTCACTGCAACCTCTGCCTCCTGGGTTCAAGTGATCCTCCTAACTCAGCGTCTCGAGAGGCTGGGACCACAGGTGTGTGCCACAAGGCCCGGCTAATTTTTTTATTTTTTGGTAGAGATGGGGTTTCCCCAAGTTGCCCAGAAACTTCTGAGCTGAGATGATCCCCTTGCGTTGGGAGATGATTCACTTGCCTTGGCCTGCCGCAGTGCTGGGATTACAGGAATGAGCCACAACACCTGGCCATAACTAACTTTAAATTGTGTCTTTCACTCTCTGTACTGGCTTTGCTATGAAGATTATCATGCTGGTTAATCTTACTGAGTGTTTCCTGGGCACTCTTGTCCCTTTGGAAGGCCTGTCTGAGGACTTGCTCACAGGCTGTGCTCTTTGGAGGCGGTTTGCAGTGTTTGTCAGTAAAGTTGAGCACTGGTGGATTGTCCGTTCTTTTTTTTTTTGAGATGGAGTCTTGGTCTGTCCCCAAGGGTGGGGTGCAGTGGTGCGATCTTGGCTCACTGCAAGCTCCACCTCCCGGGTTCACGCCATTCTCCTACCTCAGCCTCCCAAGTAGCTGGGACTACAGGCGCCCACCACCATGCCTGGGTAATTTTTTGTATTTTTAGTAGAGATGGGGTTTCACCGTGTTAGCCAGGATGGTCTCAATCTCCTGACTTCATCATCTGCCTGCCTCGGCCTCCCAAAGTGGGAGGATTATAGCAAAGTGGTGGGATTATAGGCCTGAACCACTGCACCTGGCCAATTGTCCGTTCTTTTACTTAAGAAAAGACAACGGTGCGTTATATTTGACTGTAAATTTGTAGAGTTCACTGATGTTTTTGTTTTTGTTTTTTCTCTTTTTAAGACTTTCTTGTCTGCACAGAAAATCCCAGTACAACTTCCATTGCTGAGAAAATCCTCAGAGGACGTTCCCACTTTGCTCCTGTGATGGATGACAGAAGAGTGATTCATCAACAATTGCTCAGCCACAATCCTCGGATATAGGGATTCAAAAGACAGTACACAGAACTAAGACAGTGAAAAAAATCAGTACCACATTTGGACAGTATCGGTGAGAAAACGTAATTATAAAAATGATGCCATGAAAAATTTCATAGATCAGTTTAGTTGTATAGTTGTCAAAGTTATATGTGATATCAATGAAGAAATATTTGTAGCATGTAAACGGTTATTTCTGTTTCTTAAGAAGTATTGTTAGTGGGCTATTAAACTTGGATTTTTCTTTTTATTAATGCAGTATTTTTTTTTTATTCAAGTACGAACTTGTTGAGAAACTATAGTAATATGATTTTTAAGAGATTTATGTTCCACTTTAAATGTGAATTGTACTTCTGAGCTGCCTTAATGCAAGATCATTTATATTTGTTAAGAGGAAATAATCAAGATCACTCATATCCCAACTGAATCTGAGGTTTTATAAATCTCTCAAACTATTGCTGAGAGCCTGATTGTGGAAGGAAGTGAGACGCACCTTATTTTCCAGAAGTCCTGTGAAGCGCTCTCCTAGCACGTCCATTTCCAGGAGGAGAAGCGAGCAGATGAGAGGGTTTCCATTTTGTCACCCAAGGTAGCTGTGCGATTGCCTTGTTGCTGAAGTTCCAATAATGTGAAAACCAAAGTAGAGGTTTTTTTTTTCTTCTTCTTTTTGCTTTGTATTGATTTCACTTATACCAAAGTGTTTGAAAGTATGAAATGTATTGCTTCTGGGCTATATAAGGCTACTTCATGACAAGACTGCTTTGTAATATTTCATTTTGTTTTACTATAAATTCAAATTATCTAAATATTTTCCTAATACTACATAGGAATGCTGATTTTCTTCTTTTGTTACGTAGTGGAAACATTTTGCATTGTTTACATAGTTCTCATGGAACATGGAAATTTTTGAAAGTGATAGATGATACACATTTTTTGTGTATATATTCTAATTAGTGTGAATAAAGCAGTAACATTAATGCATTTTTTTAAGCAGCAAATTTCTGTATTTCTCTTGTCTTCCTTAAAAGTATCTCGATGAACTCAGTGGTTATTCCCTTTGTATTGTGAGTATCTGCTTATATCGTCAATACATAGCATTAGCATTGGCTCCTAATGGTAGAATTAGAACAGCAAAATTTTAAGAACTGTAAGTGACTCTGGACAACATAGATTTCAGTCACCTCATTCTACAGCTGAGGCCAGGACACTAAATGCCTTTCCCAGACTGGGTAGTGGCAGATCTGGGATAGAATATGGTTTTGTTGATTCCCTTTCAGCCTTCATTTCTCTCAGGACTACTACTTTTTAATTAATTTTCACTTAACTTCCCAATACTGATGAAATAAAGAAAAGAGAGGGTTATTTATATATATTTCAATAAAATCCAGTTTGATTTTTCAATTTACATCTGGTTTTGTTTGTGTCATTCAGCCTATCTTCTGAGTAATGGGCAGAGAAGGACCAGGGTTTGTAGAAGAAGCATATGGCAACTAAGTGGCAGCAGTCTTGCCCTTTCCTTTCAATACTTGAGGAAACAGAAAATAGAATTTTTGGGTGATTCTGCGTGTGGTTATATACATACATACAGATATACATCTGTATGTATGTATTACTATTCAATCTCTTAAAAAACAAAAAACAGTAGGTCCCCTGAGGGCAGAGTCTGTGAACATACTGTTCACTGTTGTAACCACCTTGCAGGATTTCAGTCTATAAATTAGGTGAGAGTCCAGCTGCTGAGTGAAGCTTGACCTCTGCCTCTTCCTCAGGAGCAGCTCATCCCCTGACAACCTCCCCTCCCAGCCCCTAATCTGGTTTAATGCCCTCCTTTTCCCCAGATAAAGAAAGTCATGTCTCTAGTTATTCCAGAAATGTTTCATGTGTAGAGTTTGGCACAAAAATTAAAAAGCACCAGCATCTGAAATCAAAGGTGAAAGAGTCATCACAGTACTGATGAAGACACCCAGGCCTCGTCTGCTATGTTAACGTGCTGTATGATAAGAGGAACCTGCTTTCCAAGTCTGCTGGACATGTGGGCTTCTTGAATCCAACCAGACAAGCATGTTTTTTCAAAACCACAGTATAAGACAAGGAAACTGCACAGATTCGAGTGATTTTTGAGGTAAGTATGTTATTGGAAAGGTGTGATCTATATAGAACCTTGAACATGAAAAGGAGGAGATGCTGCTATCTTGGCAGGGATGATCATGTATTTGAAATAGTAACTCACAGCATTTGGTCTCATGATAAGAGTACTGAAGATTATCCCAGAAAACCTAGCATGATACTGGTATTTATAGTACCATTGTTTCAGGTTTTTATGACTTGAGGCATCTAACTATCTTAATGCTGTATTTTAGTGTTTACCAAGCAGCTTTCTGGTGGAAACTTGAACTGCAGACACTGAGTGTTTTGGTTTTCCTCCAAGTTATAGTTCTCATAGTAACTTAATAAGTTGGCATTCCGGCTTAGTTTGAGTCGGTTTCCCAGGGCTGGGTCCTCAGAGGAGAGTGGTTAGAATTCAGTTCGTCTATGAGCTGGGGTGCTGACATTGTGTTCCTGCTGTTGACTGTCTCCCTGTGGTGCACAGGACGGACTGTCAGCTAACCTGTCTTCATGACATTTCTGTAATACTTCTCAGGGGGTTATCAGTCTTATCCTGGTATTTCACCTCCTAATTGAGCTTACCAAAACTTAATAGCATACTAAAGAGCTCTGCTGTCCACCTACTTTTATTTGTGTCCAAGCTCTATTTAGCAATGAATCCTTGGGCAAGATCTTTCCCCCTAACCTCTCAGCAAAGTGTTTTTGTCTTGTTTTTGCTCAGTTTCCTTTGTCATTAAATTCCTCAACCTCATAGAGTTGTGAGGATTAAACAAAAATATGAATAAAATACCTATCGTGGTGCTCAGCACACAGTGGGCACTCAGAATGTTAACTGATTATTACTATTGTTGTTCTTTTACCATGAGCACTTGAGTCCGGGAATGACCCAGGCCTTCATTCCAGGTCACCACCACTTCCAGTCGTCCCTGGGTAGAGCTTTGGCCAGGTTTCTTGTGGTTGAGCCCTGCCAGGGAGAGCACCGTAGAGTCTGCTCACAGAGGCCTCTCAGATATCTGCAGAGGTGTCAAGTGCGTAAGTCTGCAGGAGGCACAGTCATTGGAAAGGGGTGAGGAACTGTGGAACAGGTGGGCTAGGTGGCATGTGGGGAGGTAATGCTTGCTTCCATGCAAGTCAGCGGGGCTCTTATATAACACTTTTGGATAACTTGTTTGCACCCTGATTATCTACTTTAAACTCATTTTGGGATAAGGATCAAGAAAACACTTTTTTTTTTCTTCCTAAATTCTGCCCTCTTTTCTCCCTGATACCGTTTCCTGCTGTAAAACAGCAACTCTTGGCTGGATGCAGTGGCTCATGCCTATAATCCCAGCACTTTGGGAGGCCGAGGCAAGCAGATCACGAGATCAGGAGATCGAGACCATCCTGGCTAACATGGTGAAACCCCGTCTCTATTAAAAATACAAAAAATTAGCCGGGCATGGTGGCACGTGCCTGTAGTCGCAGCTACAGGAGGCTGAGGCAGGAGAATTGCTTGAACCCGGGAGGTGGAGGTTGCAGTGAGCCGAGATCTCGCCACTGTACTGCAGCCTGAGTGACAGAGTGAGACTCTATCTCAAAATAAGTAAATAAAAAATAAAACAGCAAGTCTTGCAGATTTCCCAAATGTATTGGTCCCACAGAACAGTGAAAATAATGTCATGTTGTTAACACCAGTGGGAGTTTGGGATATAATTCCAGCTCGTTGTTTAATACTTCTTTCAGCTTCAGATCAAGTGAAATGAGTTTCATATATGAAATTGTATGATGACACATAAAACAGGCCAGCAGTTATTGAGGACACATCCATAAGATAGTGGGCAATGCTACATATTTATTAGTGGTTGTGCTGTCATTCAGGTTCACAGACTGGTGGGACTGGTGTAGTTGGGATAACCCACCATGTTTTTCTTTCATTTCTTGTATTAAAGAGTGATTTTTAAAAGACCTTACTATGGAATTTTCACAAATACTCAAAAGTATAGAGAATGGTACAATGAATCCCCATGTGCCCTTTTCCCAGCTTCAGTGGTGGTGTCAGTGATACGGTTTGGCTCTGTATCCCCACCCAAATCTCATCTTGAATTGTTATCCCCATGTGTCAGGGGAGGGACCTGGTGGGAGGTGACTGGATCATGGGAGCTGTTTCCCCATGCTGTTCTCATGATAGGGAGTTCTCACAAGGTCTGATGGCTTTAAAAGTGGCAGTTTTCCCTGCACTCTCTCTCCTGCCACCTTGTGAAGAAGGTGTCTGCTTCCCGTTTGCCTTTCATCATAATTGTAAGTTTCTTGAGGTCTCCCCAACCACGCAGAACTGTGAGTCAGTTGAACCTCTTTTGTTTATAAATTGCCCAGTCTCAGGTATTACCTTGATAGCAGTGTGAAAACAGACGAATACAGTCAGGGACCTAAAAGACAGGTAAAGAGATGGGACCAGGTGAAGACGGAAAAAGGACAGTGCATTCCAGACCTGTGGAAAGACATGAGGTGGGAAAGAGCATCACAGCTTGGGCAACTGAAGAAATTAAGTTGTTAACACAAAATGCAGAGAGAGCTATATGAATGCGTTGAGTGTGATTTTCATTAAACAATTTTTAAAGAAAGCATTTCTAGTGGTGCTTTTATTTTTGCAGCCACTTAATAACATTCACTCTTGTTGAAAGAAGCACAGTTTGGAATCTTGCTAAGTGCTTGCTACCAGCTAAGATGCATTATTCTCCTATGCCGCTCAACACCTGTGCCCAGCTGTTTCTTTGAGACCAATTTGCTCCTCTTTTCAGGGTATATTTACTAGTCAGGAGTTGTAAAACTATTTTGAAGAGCACTTCTGACCCCTCCAGCAACTTCAAGTGAAGGAAGCTGTTGTAGTTCCCTGGCTGTTAACTCCTGGAAGAAAGCTGGGGAGGGAACTCATGCGTTTTGGGTGCTGACTGTGTCTTAGGCGCTGCACAAGCTCCAGCTCTTGTGTAATCTTTACAGAGGCGATTGAGGGCATTGTCATCGTTGTTTTACCAGAGGAAAGAAGCAAGGCTCATAGAAGCTCGTCATCTTGCCCACACCCACACAGTTGATGGCAAGCAGAATAAAGAAAGCGTGCTTGTGCCTCCAACATAAAAATAAAGGGAAACCTCTACTATAGAAAGACGTATTTTCAAATACTTACAAATTACCTGCCTCTTTTTGCAAACACTTAGGCAGTCAAAGCCTATTTTAATTTTTTTTTTTTCAAATGTGTGAGTAAAGACCTTGTGTTAATGAAGATTCCCAAATTGTTCTAAACAGGATAAAGGCCAGGCGTGGTGGCTCGTGCCTGTAATCCCAACCCTTTGGGAGGCTGAGGTGGGAGGATCACTTGAGACTAGGAGTTCGAGACCAACATGGGCAACATAGCAAGACCTTGTCTCTACAAAAAATAAAAAACAAAATTCGCTGAATGTGGTGGCACATGACTAGTCCTAGCTAAGGAGGTCGAGGCTGCAGTGAGCTGTGATCGCGCCACTGCACTGCAGCTGTTTAATTAACAACAGGATCCAGATGTTTGTATAACTACCCTTTGAACCGAAAAGGGAGGAATACACGCAAGATGATCTATTTGTCTTCAAAAAAGAGTGTGGAAAGTGTTGACCTAGGCTGTGTGTCTACTGAGTTTCTTAGTGGTCACTGCCGGCCTTGTTTTCCTTGGATTGGTCCCCCTCTGTCCTCCCTTCATTCTCTGGTTGTCCTTTAGCCAGGGCTGATGCCCACGTAAGATCCACGACTGCAGTCCGTCCGGAAACCTCTGCCCTTCTGGCTCATCCTTAAAAGTCTTCCCGGCTCCCCTGAACTGTAGGAGGGAAGGAGCTGATTTCCTGTGTTCAGAATTCCCTGGCCTTCCCTGCCTTCCTCCAGCCTTTCTCCCAGCCAGACTTGTCTTTGCTTCCTCTGCGTGAACTAAGCTAGGTTATTCATTCCACTCTTTTGTCTCAAAGGACATTAAAGGGGAGACAAACCCAGAGTTCCCAGAACAAGCTTATTAGAGTGCTTCCTCTCCCTTTCTTGGCATCTGCAGCCCACTTCTGTCATGCTGTCCTCAACCTTGCAGCCCCTTCCTCCGACAAAATGGGAACGGTGGAATTGCAGAGGGCACTCAGCACAGCTGGGCAACGTGAACATCTGTAAGCTGAGGAAAGGGTGTGAATGACGGCTTCGCCCTCTGCTCCCTGGTTCCCATGGCAAGCCCTGGTACCCAAGAGAGGAGATTCCACCAAGCAGCCAGTGACACAAGGAGATGCCCTTGTTCAAAATGTGCAGACATCTTGTGAGGTGGTTTTGCTAGGGTGGGAAGTACACATTTGCTCAAGGACTTTGGATTTAGTGCTCTTTTTTAATCGAAATAAAAAACGATTGGAAAGCTTTTCCCTGTGGAAAAATTTAAACCTTCCCCTCAAATCATTATCTTGTGTCAGAACACTTACTTTAGTGTCTTTAATACCCATGATCGTTTTTACTAGATAGATTTTTCTGGATAGCATCCAGAAATTCTTAGTTTGAAGCATCCCTTTCCTTTCATTATCATTAGAACTTTGGCAGTGCCTTGAAGTCTACTTCCAGCTTGTTTTCTTCCATGTGAGTCTGTGAGAGAGAGACAGATTTTATTTCATTCATTCAGCGTCGGGGTGACACCTCTCTTCAGAGCCTCAGATTTGGAATAGACAGTTGTAGTGGAGGGTTGAGATTTTTTCTTGTTTTTTTTTTTTTGGAGTGGGGTAGAGTCTCACTCTGTCACTGGAGTGCAGTGTTACAATGTGGTCTCACTGCAACCTCCGCCTCCTGGACTCAAGTGATTCTCGTGCCTCAGCCTCATGAGTACCTGGGACTACAGGCTCGTGCCACCACACCCGGCTACTTTTTTGCATGTTTAGTAGAGATGGGGTTTCACCATGTTGGCCAGGTTGGTCTTGAACTCCCGGCCTCAGGTGATCCACCCGCCTTGGCCTCCCAACGTGCTGGGATTAGAGGCGTGAGCCACTGCGTCCAGCCAAGATTTTTTTCTTGATGCTGTGTCTCATTTAACGCAGATACCTTTCAACTAACTTTTGTAAAAATTCGTTTTCTGATACCACTTTTCATTTTCGAACACATTTTAGAATCCAGCCAAATACTTCTACATTTTTGCCCCTTTTCCAAATCAGTTTTGTCAACATCCGAATCTAGCATGACTGTGACCTTGGATGACTGTGTATGACTATCTCCCTCTGCCATCACTTTTTATTGCCTGGGTCCTATGGAGTTATACCCTCTATATAATCAGGATAATTTTGTTAAGTGACAATAATAGTCTGTTAACCTCAACTGTTGTCAAATATAGTGAGTTTTGAATCGATTTTGAGACTCAATAAGAAAAAAATCAAGTCTTCTCCAGAAGAAACATGTTAAAATTAAGGCTTCAGAATCCCTGGGCATCTCTGTAGTCGAACATGTGCTGCTTATGTGTAAAGAATTAAATTCAGTCTGGTGACTGGGTTTTAGAGCCGTATCTGTCACTGCTTTCTTTGGTGCTGAGAGAAGAACATCATCATTCTACTCCGTGGCATATCTGAGAGTTCTGTAAAGCATTCTTGAATTGCAGGAGGGATCATGGGGAGTCAACTGGAACTAAATTCCCACTTGCCAAGATCCAAAAAGAAATGAACATTTGAAAAGTTTTTATTTTATAGATGTTTAAATTTACATAGTATGAATCCCAACCAGCTTGAAAGTGGTCACTTTTTATGTTGACAGTTAAGTCTCCCATATTTTTAGCTGTGGAAGAGATTGCTCTACAGATTTTCTTATGGTGAACTTTTAGCAACTGAAAAACATGAAAAGGACATAAACAGACAATTCACTAGGGAAAAAAACCCAGTTAAAGAAGATGTTCATCCTCATTACTTAAACATATAAATTAAAATTTAAAAAGAAATGTCTTCTTTTTAACTGCTCATATTGGCAGATAAAAAGAGATGGACCCACAAGCTCATACACTGCTCGTGGGAATATCAATGGGTGCTTCTTTTCTAGAAAATGACTTGGTATAATATGTATCAAGAGCCTTAAAATGATCTGTATCTTTTAGTCCAATAATTGAACTTTCAGAAATAGAGTCTTTAAAAAAAAAATGGACAGGGCCAGGCACGGTAGCTCACACCTGTAATCTCAGCACTTTGGGAGGCCAAGGCGGGCAGATCACTTGAGGTCAGGAGTTTGAGACCAGCTTGACCAACATGGTGAAACCCCGTCTCTACTGAAAATACAAAAATTAGCTGGGCGTGGTGGCGTGTGCCTGTAATCCTAGCTACTTGGGAGGCTGAGGCAAAAGAATCGCTTGAACCTGGAAGGTGGACGTTGCAGTGAGCTGAGATCGCACCACTGTGCTCCAGCCTGGGTGACAGAGTGAGACTCCATCTCAAAAAAAAAAAAAAAAAAAAAAAAGACAAAAATTTATATATGCTGGATTATTCTGGATTATTCATCATGGGAAGTTTATAGAGTGGAAACTTGGAAACATGTTCAGAGTGGCTAAACAAAATAGGATGGTCACTTTGGGAAGAAACTGGAGGACAGGAGGGAGGATGCCTTGAAATGTCACAAATTTGTAGTTTTGGTCACAGGTGTCTTATCAGACAATAAAAACCCGTGGACATGTCAGTGCCAATCTGTTTATTTCTGTAACTAGGAAAACAACTCAAATGAACGCTGTGATTGGCAGCTTGGCAGCACCATCTGTGTAAAGTCAGCACAGCAGACAGAGGCAGAATGCTGCCTGAAATAACAGGGTGGTCACTTGTATGTAAACATCTCCATTCTGGGAGACCAATGGATATGCAGACATGTGTAGCTTGAACTGTGGCTGGAGTGCAGACTCAGGAATCCACCAACCAGTCCCAGGCGATCTGAGAAGGGAGGAGGTGTGATCACGGTGATAGATAATGACAGAGCCAGAACCACGGTCCCAGTCTCCTGGTCCAGGTCCATTCATGTCCACCTCGAGTCCAAAACTGATTAAGAGCTTCATACATCTTGTTGACGTTTGTGGCACAGGAATGGGACAGGCACATTTTACAGGTAAGGAAACAGATTTTAAAAGCTGAGTGACTTGTTCAAGATCACAAAATGATTAAGTGGTAGAATTGTGGTCAGAGTAGAGAAGGCAAAAAGTTAAAAATGACATGAAGATCCAAAGTTTTACTTATTTTGTTTTTTCTCTCAAAATGAATTTTTTTCTCAAAATAATAAAATTATTTTGTTAATGTTCTCTCAAAGTTTGGAAAAAATCTCTGAGTGTGTTGATCAAGATTCTAGTGGATTTGGAAGGGAGAGGAATATGTGATTATCTGAAAAAGATGATCTCGGCTGGGCATGGTGGCTTATGCTTATAATCCCAGCACTTCCGGAGGCTGAGGTGGGAGGATTGTGTGAGCCCAAAAGTTTGAGGCTAGCAGTACATGGAAGCAATATAGGGAGACCTCATCTCTACATACATTTTTTTTGTTTGGTTTTGTTTTTTTTTTTTTTTTAGACGAAGTCTCGCCTGTCGTCCAGGTTGGAGTGCTGTGGTGCAATCTTGGCTCACTGCAAGCTCCACCTCTTGGTTTCACAGCGTTCTCCTGCCTCAGCCTCCCGCGTAACTGGGAATACAGGCTCCTGCCACCATGCCCGGCTAATTTTTTATATTTTTAGTAGAGATGGGGTTTCACCGTGTTAGCCAGGATGGTCTCAATCTCCTGACCTCGTGATCTGCCTTCCTTGGCCTAGGATTACAGGCGTGAGCCACCGCGCCTGGCCACAAAATTTTTTTTAATTAGCTGGGCGTGGTGATGTGTGTCTGTGGTCCCAGCTACTCAGGAGGCTGAGGTGGGAGGATTGCTTGAGCTTAGGAGGTCAAGGCTATAGTGAGCCATGATTGCGCCACCACACTCCCGCCTGGGTGACAGAGCAAGACCCACTCTTCAAAAAAAAAAAAAAGACCTTGTTCTTCCTTTGTGGATATGTCTCTCACAACATTCCAACCTTGCTTTTTTCTGTTTTTTCTGCCTTATCACTGTTGATAACGTGTCACTGGGGGTCTGGGACAGCTGTTTTTTCACTGCAGTGGGCCTGGGACAGTTGTTTTTTTCACTGCCCTGGGTTTTTGAGCATGTGTGCATATGTTAGATGGGATCTGGTTCTGTTGCCCAGGCTGGAGTGCAGTGGTGTGATCTTGGCTCACTGCAACCTCTGCCTCCCGGGGTCAAGTGATTCTTGTGCTTCAGCTTCCCAGGTAGCGGGGACTACAGGTGTGCACCACCACACCCGGCTAATTTTCATACTTTTAGTAGAGGTGGTGTTTCACCATGTTGCCCAGGCTGGTCTGGAGCTCCTGACCTCAAGTGACCCACCCATGTAGGCCTCCCAAAGTGCTAGCATTACAGGTGTGAGCCACCATGTCTGGCCACACTGCAGTGCTTTTTATAAACATCTTGGTTTTTTCTCTCTGTTGGCTGGTACTCCCCACCTATCCAGCAGTCCTGACTTGGTGTTCTGTGCAGGTCCCACATTCACGTTGAGGTACCATGTACTTGGTAAGGGTGGCTATATTATCTGATGTAAAATACAGAGCCTTTAACTTTAGAAGCTTGAGTCATAGATCTACAAGAACTTTAAAAGCATTTTTAGGCTGGGTGCTGCAGCTCGTGCCTGTAATCCTGACACTTAGGAGGTTAAGGTGGGTGGATCGCTTGAGTTCAGGAGTTTGAGACCAACCTGCACAACACAGTGAGACCCTGTCTCTATCAAAAAACAAAAGAATAGCTGGGCGTGGTAGTACACGCCTGGATCCTAGCTACTTGGGAGCTTAGGTGGGAGGATTGCTTGAGCCTGGGAGGTCAGGGCTGCAGTAAGCTGTGATCACAGAGCACTGCAGCCTGGCAAGACCCTGTCTCAGAAAAAAAAAAAAAATTTTTTTTAATGGTTACTAATTATTTCTTTTCTTGGATCATGCTTCTACTCTGCAGATGGCTTTCATGGACTTTACTTCATTTGACCTTCATGCTTATTGAGGGAAGAAGGCAGGACAGGGATGATGATCGCCATTATTTTATTTTCATTTTTTAAATTGACAAATAAAAATTGTATGTATGTTCTACAACATGATGTTTTGAAATACGTATACATTGTGGGATGACCAAATCAAGCGAATTAACATACGCATCACCTCATGTACTTAGATGACCTTCATCTTCATAGAAGGGAGAGCTGAGGGTCCCAGAAGTGATGCAACTTGTCCACAGTGACTCAGGCGTAAACGGTGAAGCTGGGACTTGGCTTATATCTTCCTACTCTGGGTCAAGGCCTTTTCTGTGGCACGGTTTTGCTTCTCTATGGAAATAGATTATTGGTAACTGATAGGCCATAAAATGAATGAATAGGAAATAGCTCTTGGCACTGTGTTGGTTTAGAAAATTAGGAAAATGCAAAAAAGCATAAATGAAAAAATAAAAATCACATATATCCTCACCATTTTGCATTTTTCCTTATAAAAATTTGACCACATTATAATGTTTGGAACTTTTTTCCTTTATTAGATGGTGAATTTTTTTCATGTTATTAAAAAAAATCTTCTATTAAGAAGATACCGGTGAAGTAAAAATCCGGTTTTACTTAGCCAACTCCCAATTATTTGATTTTTGGATTGTGTTCATGGCATGGTTTGGCTAAGTCTCATCTTGAATTGTAGTTCCCATAATTCCACGTCTCATCTTGAATTGTAGTTCCCAATTCAAGTCTGCCACCCAAGTCTCATCCTGAATTGTAGTTCCCATAATCCCCACATGTTGTGGGAGGGATCTGATGGGAGGCAATTTAATAATGGGAGAGGTTACCCTCATGCTGTTCTCATGATAGTGAGTACTCCACACGATCTGATGGTTTTATAAAGGGCTTTTCCCCCATTTGCTCAGCACTTGTCCTTGCTGCTGCCATATGAAGAAGGATGTGTTTGCTTCCCCTTCTGCCATGATTGTAAGTTTCCTGAGGCCTCCCCAGCCATGCTAAACTGTGAGTCAATTAAACCTCTTTCCTTTATAAATTACGCAGTCCTGGGTATGTCGTTATTGGCAGTGTGAGAATGGACTAATACAGTGCAGTTTTCTAATTATATGTGTGTGTGTGTGTCTGCTTATATCTCTGTGTATGGATAGAAAGATAGATATGTAGATAGATTCACCTTTTGATTAACCTCTTTTCAGAGAAAGCTTTGTGAATATCTGACTTAGGTTTCAAATTCAGTTTACACTGCACAGGTAAGATTTCTCTGAGATCAAGTGAAATGGGAAGTTGCTAAGGAAATGAAATTTCCTTCACTTGACTCTGAGTCTTCGTTCACCCTCTTTGAAGGCTCATCACCCTTAAGATTTTGTTCCCTGAATGGCAGTGTTGGCATCCACCAAAACTCTATGATAAATTTAGAGTTAAACCTCAGCTACTTAGCTAGGTAGTAAAGTGACTTTTCTGTTATTCAACCAAAAATTAATTTTACTAAAGAACCCAATGAGAGAGAGAATGTGTGTGTGTGTGTTATGGAAAGTGTGAATTCTGGAAGGCATTCCATTGAACACAGTGGCCATTTAATGCATTATTTCCCAGGGCTCTCGAGTCTGATTCAACTAGAAGGAGAGAGTTTACCAAAAGGCAGAAGTTTGTGTCTAAATCCTGGGTTGACCAGTGGATGCTATTTAAATGTGACTTGCACATATAGTTATGGAACATACAACTTTTCTGGAAAGGACTAATATTTTGGAAAGTTTTGAATTATCTAGTGTATGCCATGTATGTGATTTGTATTATATTTATTTGTTTTCATTCAGATGCTTGTGTCTAGTATTTGATTTGATTGACATAGCTAGTATTAGCAATATTTTAAATCCTTTTTGCAGTATCGGTGGCATTTTATTAATTTATTGTGGAATGAAATTTTTCCTTGAAGATGCCCCTTTACTTTCAGAAAATCTAATTATTAGCTATAGGTGTTATTTTCCCACAAACCTGGTTAGCTCCTCTAATTTATCTTCCTAAAGCTCTTACATCCAGATTATGCATATGTGAGGAGAAGAGAGAGATCAGAGTAGTCCATCCCATGTTTTGTCTTGCCAAGAAATCTTGTCTTCCAGATTGTAACTGTTTCCTTGTTGGCTTTTTTTTCCCCCATCCAATTTTTAGTACTCAGCTCACCACATTTTCAACTGTAATGACATGAGGGGGATTTGCACGTTCAGTAATGGTGGACTAGCTTATTGTACACCAGCCCTCCCACTGAAAACAACTAGAAAATATAATGTATGTAAAAAATCTGGTTGAAGGTAGCAGAGCCTCCCAAGGAAGTGAGGACATGAGGGGCCACCATCTCAGAGAGAAAGGAAGCGCAGCAAAATAAGTATGGCATTTGGTGCCACTTCTCCCCTTGAGATTCCTGCCAAAGCAGAAAGTGGCAAATGAGAGGCTGAGAAGGTGAGAGGAGAGCCTCTGGCACTCCTAGGATGGAGGAGACCAAAGCTGTATTTAGGGCACAACGAGGAGGCAGAGCTCTGGTATGTACCTGGGTCTATTTCTTCAGAGCCAGAAGTAGAGAAGCCCTCACAAAGACAAGCCCACGGTTAAATCAGCTTAATCATTGGTATTATTAGGGTGATCTACCCCTCTTTGAACTGAGTTCCAGAAGCAAAACACATGCTTTTGGGGGGAAGATAATGTCACCCAGAGATTCAAATTACTTCTATAGTTTGCCATACACAATATCTAATCTACATGACTGAAAACCAAAAGAAAAAAAACACAGTAAAAACAGATCTACAGTAGATCCAGACATTGGAGGTATTAGACACAGACATTAAGGTAACTGATGAATATCAAGACATTAGATCCCAGTTTAGTGACTTCTAGTAAGGAACTAGAGATAAAAAGGAACTGGATGGAAATTCTGGAACTGAGAAATAGAACAACAGAGCCTTGAGGGTTCAATAGTGGGCTTCACAACAGATAAGACAGTTGAAGAGATGAATAGTGAATTGGAAGGTAAGTCAGAAAGAAATGGATGGAGCAGAGAGAGGAAAAGGGTGGAAAACGCAGGAAAGAGTACGAGAGACACACAGGAGATGGTGAAAGGTTTAACGTGTGTAGTTGGAGTCCTTGAAGGCAGGGAGGACAGAGATTAGGGCAGGGGCAGTATTTGAAGAGATCGTTAACAAGGATCTTCCAAAATTGGCTCATGGTTTCAGGAAGTACTATTTACCCTAAGCTGGGCAGGAAAAATACAAAGAAAACCCCACCCTGAGGCGCATTATTGTAAAATGCTGGGTGGCTTTAAATCACTTCTTAAGTCCTTACTTGACAAAAATGTCTTGTATTGAACAGGCTTTCACATAATAGGCGGGCACCATTTCTGTGAATTTCCACAGTGGCTTTTATAGCTTTGCCTTTAGAATTCTTTCCAGTCACATCTCTTTTTTGGGGAACATTTCACAAAGACTTGGCCTTTAGTAGCCTTGGCCCTAGCCTTGGCCCTTAGTAAGGTTGCCGTGCACGCACAACTGGTGTCCTCTGTGCACCTTTGTGATCCTAGGGGAGAAACAGTGCTAGTGCCTCATCTGCCCCAACGGTGCTGTCTCTGTGGCATATCACTGAGGGGTCGGATGGGGTGTAGGGCAGTGGCTAAGAGCACAGGCTGGAAACAGACCACCTATGTCTGATCAAGCTCTTGTTCCAACACTTACTCATTGTGTAATCTTGGACTAGCTGCCTTGTCCTAGCTTTAGTGTACTAAGTATACAAGAAGAGTTATAACATTCCTTACTTTTCAGGGCTATTGTGAGATTTAAATGAGCCCGTGGGTGTATGTGTTTGACATATAGAAAACAATTAATAGATGGGCTTATTTTTAAATCTCCTTGATCCATTTTTTGAACCATATATTTCTCCCTTAATAATAGCTGAGGCTTCTTCAAACTTTTTATGCCTGGTTTGGTCCAGTGGGAACTGAACATGAAAGGAGAGATGGTGTACATTTTATATCAGAGCAGAGAGCTTAAAAATTAATCTCTTTACGTATGTACAAGAGTTAGTGAACTTCACTCTTTAAAGGAAGAAGTGAACATGAAGTTTGAAAAGTTTCCAGAGTTAGAGAAGGCAGACCCTGATAAAACACCTGGATAGATTAAAGGATTTTCTCCTTAGAGTAAAAGTTAACTTTTCTGACCCAATTTAAATTTGATTTCCTGTTTCTGCCTTTAAAAAAAAATGATGCATAGAATGTACCATCTTCTGTATCAGAAAATTCTTTCATAACAATTTCCATTAATGGAATCATTTCTTCCTCCCTTCCTTCCTCCCTTCCCTCCCTTCCTCCCTCCTTCCTTCCTTTCTTCCTCCCCCCTCCCCTTTCTTCCTCCCCCCTCCCTCCCTCCCTTTCTTCCTTTCTCCTCTCCTTTCCT
>NC_045442.1:13644771-13747937 GCF_002776525.5 Piliocolobus tephrosceles | reverse complement strand
TTCCCTTCCCTCCTTCCTTCCTTCCTTCCTTCCTTCCTTCCTTCCTTCCTTCCTTCCTCCTTTCCTTCTTTCCTTCCTTCTTTCTCTTTCTTTCTTTCTTTGCTTTCTCACGCTGTTGCCCAGGGTAGAGTGCAGTGGTGCAGTGATAACTCACTGTAACATCAACCTCCTGTGCTCAAGCAATCTTCCTACCTCAGTCACCTGAGTAGCTGGGACAACAGGAGCATGACACCATGCCTGGCTGATTAAAACAATTTTTTTTTTTTTTTTTTACAAATGGGGTCTTGCTATGTTGCCCAGGTTGGTCTTTGAACTCCTGAGCTCAAGTGATCCACCTGCCTCAACCTCTCAAAGTGCTGGGATTACAGGCGTAAGCCACAGTGCCCATTGAATCTTTTATTTCTGATTCAACTCTGGACATTAGCCCGACTACTTTTACTTCTTGGTTAATACATTTTTTTCATGTATTCACGTAAATTATTTATTCTACACACTAGATATTTGACTTCTCCTTAAGTAAATACATATGTATACAATTTAAATTGTAATAATAACTACATCACAGAAAATTGGAAAATAAATTTCACCTAATATCAAAGACTAAACTCAACTACCATTGGCATCAACCTGTCTGATGTTTTGATTCTCCTTGGGCCAGCACTGAGGAGCATTGAGAAGGAAATAAAAGAAGCAGCTGCATCTGCCTTTCATAAAGCACATGTTGTATGTCAGGCACTAGATGAAGCTGTTGCCATGCGTGGTTTCATCCAATTGTCAAATCCACCTGGAGAAGCCTTTACTTTGGGCCAAGGGTATCATTCTCTTTTTTTTCACTAGGCAGAAATAGGATCTTAATGTGAGTGTAAATTTGGACACTGAAATTGGTGGCAATCTTTGCTTACAAGGTAGATGACACAGAACACAATGGTTGTGAGAGAACTCGTAGACTCACTCCTCTTTCCCACACTGACATGGAAAGCTCTGCTGTTGCTGTCTGAGGAGTGTTTGGCGTTTTGTGATGCACGTTTGGATTCATGCATTAATTCACTCATCCATTCTAAAGATTCGTGGTTAAGCCTACCACGAGCCAGGCTCTGTTCCTGGCACTTGGATATGGCAGTGAACAAAACAGAGATCCCTGTCATGAGCTTAAGTTCCAGTGGGAAGGGAGGCAACAGATAAGCAGCGTGCAGGATAAATGGTATGTGGAGATGTATGGTAGGCTGGAATGTGACAGATGCTATGGAAAAAATAAAGTGGGACTAGGCGCCGTGGTTTGTGCCTGTAATCCCAGCACTTTGGGAGGCCAAGGTGGGCAGGTCGCTTGAGTCCAGTAATTTGAGACCAACCTGGGCAACATAATGACACCCTATCTCTACAAAAAATACAAAAATTAGCTAGGTGTTATGGTGCATGTCTGTAGTCCTAGCTACTTGGGAGACTGAGGTGGGAGGATTGCCTGAGTCTAGCAGCTCCAGGCTGCTGTGATTGCACCACTGAACTCCAGCCTGGGTCACAGAGTGAGATCCTATCTCAAAAAAAAAAGGTGGGCCAAGGGAGATAATTTGGGAGTGGTATCCGTCTTGGCTTCATGCACAGGTAACATTTGAGCAGAGACCAGAGGGAAGTGAGGGCATGAGCCACACAAAGGGGTGAGGCCAGAGGGCAGTGGGTAGAGAGAATCCAAAGTGGGAACCCAGGCTTGAAGGCGGGAGCATGCCTAGCGAGGCGAGGAGGCTAGGGAGGCGGTAGGAAAAAAGCCAAAGAGAGAGAAGTCAGGGCGGGCTGGTCAGGCTCTTGGAGCCATTAGTAGGGCCTTGACTTTTACCCTTAGAGAAATGAGGAGTCCCTGCAGAACCTGGGCAGAGGTGTGACATGATGGGACTTGTATTTCAATGGCATCCTTCTGGCTGCTTGGGGAGAGAGGACAGCAGGGGTGTCACTGGTTGGATTTCCCCAGAAACAGACTCTGAGAGAGGAAAACATGCAGGAAGTTTATTGGGGTACACCCTTGGGATCAGCATCTGCTGGGGAGTGAGGGAGGCAGGATTGGGCAGAGGCCTAAGTGTGGCAGTTGCAGCAGAGGCCCAATGGGATGGCCTTTCAGAGATGTCCCGAATGGAGCCGAGGGACCTGGACTTGATACCCCTGCATCGACCAGTCATAGCATGTGGGCTGCTCCCAGAAAGGGGATGTGAGCTCAGCCAGGCAACTCTTTTCCTAAACCCAGCCCCTTCCCTAAGAGGGAAATTCCTGAAGGGACTCTATTGAGTGCCATTGGTAGGTGGCGCTTCTGGAAGCTGGGGAAATGAATACCTCTGTTTGAAGAGTTGACGAGGATGGCACGTCCCAGCCTCAACTAAAGGGCAAGGGTGGGAGTGACGAGGCTACAGAGGAGGCTCTTACAGGAGTCCAGGTGAGAGATGATGTGACCTGGACCTCCATGGTAGAAGGGAAAGGGTGAAGCGTGGCTGGATTCTGGACCTAGTTTGAAGGTAGAGGCTGGAGGGTTTTCTGATCAACTGGGTTTGGGATGGGAGAGGAGTCAAGGACCACCCCATAGTTGAGTGGAGAAAGACCAGACTGGAGACAGAGGGAAGAAGGAAAGCCGTCATTAGAAGAGGCCAAGTCAACATAGATCATAGGGGAAAGGGCCTCTAAGGGCTGGCGGTAGAGGAAGAGCCTTAGGAGAAGGGATCTTCTGAGGGGCTTTGGAGAAATTGGGGTGGTGTGAAATGGGGATTTGAGAAATATCACTGGAGGTTATGGATTAGATCCCTTTTAATATTTTTGGAGAGGCTTAAGTTAAAAAAAATTAAAAGGGCCAGGTGCAGTGGCCCATGCTTGTAATCCCAGCACTTTGGGAGGCCAAGGAGGGAGGATTGCTTGAGCCAGGAGTTCAAGACCAGTCTTGGCAACATGGCAAGACTGTCTCTCCAAAAAAAACTTGAAAAATTAGCCAGACATGGTGGCACACACCTGTAGTCCCAGCTACTTGGGAGGCTGAGATAGATGGTGGGAATGGCTTGAGCCCTGGAGGTCCAAGCTGCAGTGAGCCATGATGCGCTCCAGTATGGGTGACAGAGTGAGACCCTGTCTCTAAACTAATAAATAAAAAGAAATTTATTTGAAAAGAATGTTGTCTGTTTGGCCTGTGTTCTTCCACCTCATGTGACTAACCTAAGCATGGCACTTGTCCCTTTACCAGGGATGGCCACGTACTCAGTCCTGGCCAGTGCTGTTGGGGAGACAGCTGGCTGGGGTGCTTCTGGGATGGCTGCCTCCCTCCTAGGAAGGTCCATGTAGAATGTTTTCTGACCTCGATCACAGTCCTCGCTACAGTCATGATTGCTGCTCCTCCCAGTCCCGAGTGCTATTCATGCTTCATCTCTGTCACTTCTCATAACAGCTGCAGGAGCAGGCATTGTCTTCTTCTTCTACATGACAAAATTGGGAGTAAGGGAAGTCAGGAGACTTGATTACCATCACACATCTAGTAAGAAAAATTACACGTGAAGCCATTAGGACTGGCACTGAAGACACGCTGAATAAATGGCATTGATCATTGTAATACAGGGACTTCCTCAGTTCCAGGGAGGAGGGGAAGGTCATTTGTCCAGATTTATGTGCTTCTGAATTCACTATTGAGTTTTATAGCTTTTCTGTTTCCCCCTTCACCATGTATTGGCATTTGTAAATATGGTCACATGTTTACCTGAGCTACAGTGTAACAGAAAGAACTTCAAGGTCTATAGACCTGGCTTTGAATCCAGGCTGCATCGCCTACTGGCTGTGTGACGCTGGGAGAGTTACTTACCAACTCTGAGCGTGTGTCCTCATTTATGAAATGCGGATAATAATAACCTCCGAAGAAAGACAGTTTGAAGATAATAAAGTGCTTTTTAGCTCATTGTCTGGAACACAGTCAGTGCTCAAGAATGCTAGGTATTATTACCCAAGTTATTGTGTAGACAGCTCATTTGGACAGATCGCATGAAAGGGCCAAATAAAGCAAGGTATGCAAGAGTGCTTTACAAATACTTGTTATTATATTGTTAGAGAAACTCCACTGCACAGAGGAATTTGCTATATGGAAAACGGGCTGGGTGCAGTAGCTCACGCCTATAATGCTAGCACTTTGGGAGGCCAAGATGGGCAGATCACCCGAGGTCAGGAGATGGAGAACAGCCTAGCCACATCATGAAACCCTGTCTATTCTAAAAATAAAAAAATTAGCCAGGTGTGGTGGCACATGCCTATAGTCCCAGTTGCTTGGGAGACTGAGGCAGGAGAATTGCTTGAACCCGGGAGGCGGAGCTTGCAGTGAGCCGAGATCACGCCACTGCACTCCAGCCTGGGTGACACAGCGAGACTCCGTCTCAAGAAAAAAGAAAATGAATTGATACAAGAGATGTGCATGCCTAGTGGGCTAGAAATCTTGGTGTGGGGAATAGCACAGCCATGAAGGAAGGAGGGAGGGAGAGAATGAGTGAGAGAGAGCACGAGAGGGACAGTTGACCGGGAGTTCCGGGCCATGCATACATTGCCATGGGGACTTCTAAAGTGCCCAGGATTTGGAAGGATACTAGGGATAAAGTGAGAGGGAGTCTCCCAAGAAAATGTGACTCTCTGGACGCAAGTGATGCTTTTTTTCTGAAGCACCCTCAGGAAACTGCCTGGAGCCCTCAAAAACGTGGAGGCCTGAAGCGCTTCCCCTGGTCTGAGTTCCTGGAGTGTGGTCTGTCGCTGGGGAAGTCCAGAGCTCCAAGGCTCAATGCCCAGGAGAAGCAGAAGTCACAGGCGGGGTGCAGGTGGACAGTGTCGCTGAAGGATCCTAGGCAGGGGGAAAACTGAATCCAAGCCAAAGGGCCAGTACTTGGGGGCTCGACCCGGAAGAAGGTGCAGTGGAAATCAGGCGGGTAGTTGAGCCGAGAGCAGTAGCTCTGCATTGAGCTGTGGTCCAGGGGGTGCCATTCACTTGTGTAAAGCACAGTCCCATCACCCTTGCCCCAGGTACACACGGTTACCCTGGCTTGAAAAGCTCCCAAATCAGGGAGTCTTCCAGAGCGATTCTATTCACACGAGACTGAATGCAGCATGCGGGTGGGTCACTGAGCCCCCATGGGAATGTGAATTTTGTGTTTTCATTTTGATGATGATCCTAGAAAACAAACACACACACGGCCAGGCGCGGTGGCTCACACCTGTAATCCCAGCACTTTGGTGAGGCCGAGGCAGGCGGATCACGAGGTCAGGAGATTGAGACCATCCTGGCTAACACGGTGAAACCCCATCTCTACTAAAAATACAAAAAAATAAGTCAGGCATGGTGGTGCACGCCTGTAGTCCCAGCTACTCAGCTACTCAGGAGGCTGAGGCAGGAGAATCGCTTGAACCTGGGAGGCAGAGGTTGCAGTGAGCCGAGATCGCACCACTGCACTCCAGCCTGGGCAATAGAGGGAGACTCAGTCCCAAAACAAACAAAGCAAAACAAAAACAAATGCAAAAGCAAACAGAAAATGCCGATAATGTCTCTTTACTGAAGGAGACATCCAACCAAGTCTTCCTTCTGGCTTTGTAATCCAAAAATATCCTTCTAACGTGTGTGTCCTCTCAGCATGACATGTGGCACCAGCCAGCAGTCGTCTTGGGTGGATTCTAGGATGGCAGAACATAAAGGAATGGCCTTTGTTTGTTTATTTATTTAGAGCAGAGTCCTGCTCTGTTGCCCAGGCTGGAGTGCAGTGGTGCGATCTCGGCTCACTGCAACCTCTGCCTCCCAGGTTCAAATGATTCTCACGCCTCAGCCTCCAGAGTAGCTGGGACCACAGCTGTGCGCTGCAGTGCCTGGATAATTTTTTGTATTTTTAGTAGAGATGGGGTTTCACCATATTGACCAGGCTGTTCTCAAACTCCTGATCTCAAGTGATCCGTCTGCCTCAACCTCCCAAAGTGACGGGATTACAGGCCGGAACCACCACACCTGGCCAGGATTAGCCTTTGAATTTAGACCAATTGGCTTTCAGATATTGACTCTGGACAATTTTCTTAACCTCACCTTTATATTGCGATTTTGTTGTTACAAAAATAATTGTAAAAATTCAAACTATACAGAGATACACCAGGTAAAAGGTGAATTTCTTCCCTCTCTCGTCCTAATCCCTCTCCTATTTACATTTCTCTACTAGATTTTTCCAGCCCTTTTCCCAATATTTTGTGGTTTTGGTTGTTGTTTGAGTGGGACTTTTATTTTATTTTATTTTATTTTTATTTTTTTGAGATGGAGTCTCACTGTGTTGCCCAGGGTGGAGTGCAGTGGCCGGATCTCGGCTCACTGCAAGCTCCGCCTCCCGGGTTCACGCCATTCTCCTGCCTCAGCCTCCCGAGTAGCTGGGACTACAGGCGCCCGCCACCTCGCCCGGCTAGTTTTTTGTATTTTTTAGTAGAGACGGGGTTTCACCATGTTAGCCAGGATGGTCTCGATCTCCTGACCTCGTGATCCGCCCGTCTCGGCCTCCCAAAGTGCTGGGATTACAGGCTTGAGCCACTGCGCCCGGCCTGAGTGAGACTTTTAAAAAACAATTTCAAGTTTGTTATTGTTCGTACCTAGGAAAGTACTGGTGACTTCCTATTGGTAGCGTGTCCATCTGCCCCACTCCTTTCTCGCATTAGTGCTAATAGTTTTCAGCTGTTTTTCTTGGCATTGTTGAGCATTAGTTTTCTCATCTGTAAAATGCAGATAATGTTGACCTTGCAGAGCTTTAATAAGGATTGGATGAGATAAAGTAAGGAGCTTAGCTTAGTGCCTGGCTCAGTAGGGGCCTGATTAATACGAACTTGTACTTTTACTAATATCATCCTCATGATGAGATCTTTTCTGTACAACTGTCTTCTCTGATTGTGGAGAAATGGATTATGGAGAAAAATGATTCCATCAGAGAAGGCTCTGCATATGGCTGCTTATACAGAAAGACTGATGTTAACCAATGGACTGCCAATGTTTATTTTTTTACTCTGTTAAAAAAATTAAAATTGTGGTAAAATACGCATCTTAACCATTTTTAGGTGTAGGCAGTTCAGTGGGATTAAGTACATGCTAATAGTTGTGTAATCATCACCACCATCCCTCTCCAGAATTGTTTTCATCTTGCAAAACTGAAATTCTGGCCGGGTGCGGTGGCTCACGCCTGTAATCCCAGCACTTTGGGAGGCCGAGGTGGATGGATCACGAGGTCAGGAGTTCAAGACCACCCTGGCCAAGATGGTGAAATCCCATCTCTACTAAAAATACAAAAATTAGCCTGGTGTGGTGGTTGGCGCCTGTAATCCCAGCTACTCAGGAGGCTGAGGCAGAGAATTGCTTGAACCCGGGAGGCGGAGGTTGCAATGAGCTGAGATCGTGCCACTGCACTACAGCCTGGGCAAAAGAGCGCAACTCCATCTCAAAACAAAACGAAAAACCCTGAAATTCTGTACCCATTAGGCAGTAACTCCTCCTTTGCCCTTCCCCCAGTCCCTGGAAACCACCATTCCATCTTCTTTTGCCATCAATTTGACTACTGTAGGTACCTCCTATAAGTGGAATTATATAGCATTTGTTCCTTTGTGACTGGCTTATTTCACTTAGCATCATCTCAAGATAAGCTCATGTTGTAGCATGTGTCAGGATTCCCCTTCTTTTTAAGGATGAATAATATTCCATTGTATTATACACCACATTTTATTTATCCATCTATTGGCCAATGGACATTTGAGTGGCCTTTGCTACTTGGCCACTGTGAATCATACTATTATGAAATGGGTGTACAGGTCCCACGTGGTGGCTCATGCCTGTAATCCCAGCATGCTGGGAGGCCAAGAGGGGAGGATCACTTGAGCCCAGGAGTTTGAGACCAGCCTGGGCAACAAAGTGAGACCCATCTCTCAAAAAAATATAGAAAAATTAGCCAGGTGTGGTGGCACAACCTATAGTCCCAGATACTTGGGAGGCTGAGCTGTAGGATTGCTTGAGACCCAGGTGGTTAAAGCTGCAGTAAGCTGAGATCAAGCTGCTGTACTCTAGCCTGGGCAACAAAGGGAGATGCTGTCGAAAGAACGAAAGAAAGAAAAGAAAGAAAAGACAGGAAAGAGAGAAATGGTTGTACAGATATCTTGCAGAATTTTCTGCTTTCAATTCTTTTGGGTATTAATGCCAGTGGGTTTTTGAGAGCTATAAATCACTGTGAAAAAAATCTCTGTGTACCTTTCATGGTGTCAGAAGCTCTGGAAAGAGTGGCCTGACCAGCACACCCTGTGCTGCTTAGTCTGCTGTGACAGGAGGGAGGTGTCTGCATCTGATGATCACCGTGTGTTGAGCTTGCAAAATCCCCGTCAGCCTGCTATCTGAGCGCTCAAGGCTGCAGAAGGCCCTGAATGAGTGTGAGATTTGTGGTTGTTATTGTTAACTTTCAAGCATTCCACAAATGTACATTTTTCTATTTTACTGTATAGTTCCAATGGCTAAAATGATCCTGAACAATGTGCAGACTGCAAATAAAGCATCAACATTGGGCTTCCAGGAAAATAAAAATGCAGCAGGAAGAGAGAGCAGCAGGGAAAAAAAAATTACTGGGAAACACATAATGAAATGCCTCTGCTATCTTTTACATTTCTCCCGTTGTTTAAACTCTCTACGTTATTCAACACAGCATTGTTTGTAATGGCAGAAGATTGTAAATAACCTCAATGTCTATCAACGGGAGATGGTTGGATAAATTACAGTCCTCCACAGCAGGGGATACTGTATAGCTGTAAAGAAGAGTGCTCAATCTCTTTGTTGAGAAAGGTCTACCAGACATTTGAAGTGAAATAACAAAGGCAAAATACTGAGTAGATTCTACAGTGTGTTGTCCTTTGTGGAAAAGGGAGCAAATGAGAATGTGTGTGTGTGTATGCATATAGAATACATTTTTATCCTTACTTGTGTATGTTTGATGAAACTCTGGAAAGATGCATAAGAAACCAATATTAGCAGTTTTATATGCAGGTAGGAGGGAGATTTTTACAGTATCACTTTTGTTTATTTTTTATTTCTGAGCCATGTGAATATATTACCTATGGGAAATAAAGAGCTTGTGTTTCCCCACCAGCCTGACCACAGGAGAGGCTCAAAATTGAAATTAGCTTGTATAGGCAATAAATAATTTTACTGTTTCTTGCAAGAAAAACAAATCTCTGTTACAGGCTATTCAGAATTTATCTTCTAGTCAAGGAAGCCAACTTCTTCCCATCTCAACCCTGTAGATGCTCAAGAAGCGACAGGGAGGGTGATGCACTTGAAGCCTCACTTGGCAGCTGATCCTAAGTGCTTTGGAGAAAGGAGAGCGTCGGGTCTAGGGCAGGGGGTCTGGAGTTGGGCAGGGGAGGAAATCAAGGCCAGAATGGACTGAACTGGGTTTTACTTGGGGCTTTGCCTGTCTCTGACACTGCCCTGGGTGAACTAGGTGGGAGCTGGGAGGCCCTCCCTAGCGCAGTTGGAAACCTTGGCTTGTATGGCTGGACCCAGAAGTTGGCTTGCTCAAAATCTTACAATCTACAGCAACTCTTAAGTAAGCAGGCAAGTGAACACACTGGTTGATCGAGTACCCACTTCCAGTAGACCAGAACCTCTACCACTGTTCACTCCAGAGGGTCCCCAGGCAAGATTTGCTTGAGCCTGGAAAGCCTATGTAGAGGTTCTCTGCCTTCTCACCTCCAGCTCACCTGGAGAGGCATAAACCCTAGGCTCTTTCCTCTCTACCAAGGAGCCATCCCTACCCGAGGGATAGGTAATCTTAAGGGAATAATGGAGAGCTCCGAGGAACAATTAGAAGGCATCTGAGGAGCAGAAGCCCTGTGAAAGAAAGGTAACCACCAAAACTCAGAGACTCTCTGATGGGCTAAATGAGGGGATCCTGGGGCCCAGCAACGTATGATCTACCAAGTCACTCTTACAAGAAAAGGATATACGTAAACGGAAAATAAATGTACAAAAAGAGATGCAGCAGGCAGATGTGAACAAGAAAAAGCTCAGGGAGTAATCTTACTATCAGACAAAACAAATTTACAGCAAACGAAACACAGCAGCAGCAAAACAACCTGACCAAAGATGAAGCAAGGTGCCGCATGCTGATAAAAGGAATGATGGACCAAGAAGATATAACAATTACAGATGCCTGCCCCTAATATTATACCCCTGAAATATATCAAGTAATTTGTGGTAGAATTAAGAGGGGAGGCTGGGAATGATGGCTCACATCCATAATCCCAGCATTCTGGGAGGCTGAGGCAGGAGGATCACCCGAGCCCAGGAGTTTGAGACCAGCTTGGGCAACATAGCGAGACCCCATATCTACTAAAAAATAAATAAATAAAACAATGACAACAGAAAGAATTAAGATGATAGATAAATCAAGAATTATAGTTGGAGATTTTGACACATACTCAAAAGCTGATAAATTAAGCAGAAAAAAATGACCAGGGATATGGAAGAGTTTAATAATGTGATCACTTATCTCAAATTAGCAGAGAGAAGTTTAACTTTACATTTCAGAAAAAAATATTATTTTGAGCAAACAGAACCGGTACAATATTTGTGTACTGTATCTGTGTCACAAAGGAATTCTCAGTGAATAAGAAAGAAATGACTTCATCTGAACTATATCCTGTGGTGGAAATATAATTAAATTACAAATCAGTATTGGAAGATGTGGTAGCAAGAATAATGGCCCTGCAAAGATGTCCACACTTAAATTCCCAGAACCCGTGACTGTATTACTTTACATGGCAAAAGTGATTTTGCAGATGTGATTAAGGTTAAGGGTCTTGAGATGGTGAGAGTAGCCTGATTTATCCAGGTGGGCTCAGTTGAATCCCATCAGTCCTTAAAAAGGGGATAACCATTCCCAGCTGTAACCAGAGTGAGACATGGTTATGAAAGAATGGTCAGAGAGGTGGAATGTGAACAAGTCCTGACCTGCTGTTGCTGGCTTTGATGATGGAGGGAGGGGGCCATGAACCAAGGGCTGTGGGTGGCCTCTGAAAACTGGGAGTGGTCCTCAGCTGTAACAAAACAGCCAGTAAGCAAACGGGGATCTCAGGCCAAACGCAGTACGGAACAGCCTGAATGAGCAAGGAAACGAATTCTCCCTCAGAGTCTCCAGAAAGGAACACACAGCCCTGCCCACGCCGTGACTTTAGCCCGGTAAGACCTGTGTCCAGAACTGTAAGATAATAAATTTGAGTTGTTTCAAAGCCACTAAGCTTGTGGTAGTTTGTTACAGAGCAAGAGAGAACTAATACAGAAGACTAATGACAAATCCTGTATGACTAAAAATTTAAAAATGTATCACTGAAAATTAATTCCTGGGTTAAAGAAGATATAGGGGTACATTAATCATCTATTGCTATGTAACATAACTAATTATCCCAAGACTTAGTGGCATAAAATAAAACATTATCTCATAGTTTCAGTGGATCTGGAATTCAGGTGTGGTTTAGCTGTGTGTTCTGGCTCAGGGTCAAGGTGGCAGCTGAGGCTGCAGTAACTTTTTTTTTTTTCTTTGAAACAGGGTCTGGCTTTGTCACCCAGGCTGGAGTGCAGTGGTGAGATCTCAGCTCGCTGCAACCTCCTTCTCCTGGGCTCAAGCCATCCTCCTACCTCAGCTTCCCAAGTAGCTGGGACTATAGGTGCATGCCATCACACCCGGCTAATTTCTGTGTTTTTTTTTTTTTTTTTTTTTGTAGAGATGGGGAGGGGCCGGGGGAGTCTCGCCATGTTGCCCAGGCTGGTCTCGAACTTCTGAGCCCAAGTGATCCACCCGCCTCAGCCTCCCAAAGTGCTGGGATTACAGGCATGAGCCACTGCACCCAGCCTGCAGTCATCTTAAGGCTCATCTGGAGAAGGACCTTTTTCCAAGCCCATTCACATGGTTGTTGGCAGGATTTAAAACCTTGCCACCTGTTGGACTGAGGGCCTCAGCTCCTTACTGGCTGTGGGCCAGAGGTTGCCCACAGTTCCTTGCTCTGTGAATGTCCCAGCATGGCCCCTTGCTCCATCAGAGTGAGTAAGAGAGCGTGTGCTGGCAAGAGGAGTGTCATAGTCTCTTATAACCTAATCTGGGAACTGACATCTCATCACCTTTGTCATATTCTAGAAGCAAGTCTCTAGGACCAGCCCTCTCTCCAGGAGAGGTGTTACACAAGGGCAGGAATACTAGGAGGCAAGGATCATTGGAGCCAAGTCAGGAGCTGCCCTACCACAAGGAGAAATTACAAAATTTTTAGGATTGGATGATAATCAAAGTGGGACATGGTGATATTTATGTGATGCAGCTAAAACTGTACCAAGAGGGGAATTTATGGTGGTAAATAAAACTAGAAACAGGGAAGATGGAAAAGAAATGAGCTCAGCTTTCAATTCAAGAAACCAGGATAGAGTAAATTCGAAAGAAGAAAAGAAGTGATGGTAAAAGCAGAAATCAATGAAATAGTAAAGTAAAACAAATAGTGAAGAGATGATTTTTCAAGATCTAAAGCTAGGTTTTGGCTAGTGAGTTGTAAGTAGGAGCTGTGTGTGCAATTTCTGAGGTGTTTCCTTTGTGGGTCCTGCGTGGATGTGATGCCAGGAGCAACATGGGGCATGAGGATGAGGATGCACCCCAAGGCTGCTGTCGAACTTTCATACCAGGCCTGGACTCCCTCTTAACATGAGACAGAAATGAATTTCTATCTTCTTAAGCTACTGTTTATTTGGGGGCTCTGTTATATATAGCTGAACCTAAGTCAGAACTAACATGAAATTAGAGAGACAAAATTGTTATTATTTTTAGATAGAAGGAGACTTTTCAAAGTAAATCCAAGAGAGTAACTAAACCATTAGAACTAAAAAGAGAATTAAAAGTTCAGCAGGTTTGGAGGTACAAAATAAATTTTAATAATAGTATCTTCTACTCTAGAAATAACTCATCATAAAATGTAAAGAAAATAAGGTACAAATTGAAATAGCAAAAATCCCCAAACTCCATAGGCCTATAAATTTTCTAGGAGTTAACATAATAAAAAAGTCTGAAGACTTTTATAAAGAAAAATTAGAAACTCTATTAAAGAATATAAAATAAAATGTAAATAAACAAAGAGCTATGGATGGATGACAACATTATAACACTGGTTGATTCTCACATAATTAGTCTATAAATTCAGTGTCATTCCAATTAAAAGTCTGAGCGTTTTAGGGGACTTAATAAATGGATTTTGCAAATTAGATGGAGGAATCAAACTTCATGAATAAGACATTTTTGGGAAAAGGGGCCAAAGAAATGAGACTTACACTGTCAGATACTGACCTTTATTATAAATACAGGCATATGTTATAAAAATAGGCCCAATGGAACAGAAAGCATCCAGAAATAGACCTTCTATATTTGGGAATGTGGTACTTTATAGAGATAGGGAAAGGGAGAATATTTGGTAAATAATCTTGGGAAAATGGGCTCCATTATCTGGAGCAAAATAAAGGTGTATCCTCATCTCATACCATACCCAGAAGTAAACTCCTGGTGGATTACAGACCTAAATTTAGGCCCAGCGGTGGTTCACACCTGTAATCCCAGCACTTTAGGAGGTCAAGGCAGGTGGACCACTTGAGGTCCAGAGTTTGAGACCAGCCTGGGAAACATGGTGAAATCTCGTCTCTACCAAAAAATACAAAAATTAGCCAAGTGTGTTGGCATGCACCTGTAGTCCCAGCTACTTGGGAGGCTGAGGTGGGAGAATTGCTTCAACCTGGAGCCGGAGATTGCAGTGAGCCAAGATTGCGCCACTGCACTGCAGCTTGGGTGACAGAGTGAGACCCTGTCTTACACACACACACATACACACACACACACACAGACCTGAATTTAAAGATAAAAGTGCAATGTTAATAGAAAAAAGTGTAGATTATTCTTTGTGATCTTGGGCAGGGGAGGTATTTTTAAACAGGATCCTCAAAGTATATATAATAAAGGTAAAATAGATTTGAATATATTAAAAATAGTTTTTGGGGGGGTGATGTTGAAAGTTGAGCACCATCACCAATGTAAATGAATAGGTGATGGCTGGTAAAATATATTTGCAACATCTATGACTGAGAAAAAATTAGTTTCCAGAATGTAGAGAAAAATACCTAAAAGTCAGCATGGGAAAAAAGAAACACATTTAAAAGAAAAAGGGAAAAGGGGAATTATATGAATAATAGAAAGTTATAGGAGGGGAAGCCTAAATGAATTAGTATATGAGAAGATGCTCAACCTCAATAAGAAAAACACAAATTTAAGTACCAATGAGAACCTACATCCACTAAGTGGCAAAAGAAAGTTGATGACCATGTCACTCCCCTGAGTAAAACCCATAGAGGTTCCCTAATCAGAAAATGAAACACACATACCTCATATGGCCCAGATGATGCACTCCATACCTACCTCTCCACCTGCCTTCACTTCATCACATTGGATTTGCATTTTAGTCTAACTAATGACCATGGACATTGGAGAGAGAAGATACTAGAAGCAAATGACTAGTTAGAAGTCTGTTGAAATAGAATGGAAAAGGATGCCTAAATTAGGGTACAGAGGAGGAGTCAGAGTGAAGAAATGTTGAGAAAGAAGGATAACAGACCTGTTGTTCAGAGACAGAGAGTGGTTGAGAATGGTTTCCAAGTTTTGGCTTGCACAACATGTTGAAAGGTGGTGTCATGCATTGAGATTGAAAGGAGAACATACAATCTAAGAGGTGTTTTAAATAGGTTGAGTTTGAGATATCGTTAGGACATCTAGAAGGAGATATATGTTGCAGGTGTTACAGGACCACCAGATTCATATGCCAGCTGTGCAGTAACTGACCAATGAACGGAGACAGAAGAGTTTGTAGCAGAGAAAGAGTTTAATGAATGCAGGGAGGCCAAGTGAGGAGATGAGTGGGACCCTCAAATCCATCTCTCCAAGGAGTTCTGGGCTGGGGTTTTAAGGAGATTGTGGAGGGCAAGGGGTTAGGAAATTGGAGTCACTGGTTGGGCAGGATAAGGGGGATGAAATCATCAAGATGTGGAAACTGCATTCTTTGGTGAGTTGACTCCTTTTGGGCTCCGTCAGACCAGGTGGCATCAGTAGTTTCATCAGTATGCAGGACCTGAAAGAATATCTGAAATGGAAAACAACGTTTCACAATGTTCAAGTTCAAGTTGTTATCTATAGAGCAGTTAAAAGGAACTATATTCTAGGGTCTATGTGATTCTGGGGCAATGGGTGGCAAACAACTGTGAAGAAGTGGTCAGGAGCAAACTGACCTCATGATTAATGCTGAATGTGCTGCAAGCTTGGTTTACCTTCTCCCCTGATTAATTTTATTTATTTATTTATTTTTTCTGAGACGGAATGTCGCTCTGTCGCCCAGGCTGGAGTGCAGTGGCCGGATCTCGGCTCACTGCAAGCTCCGCCTCCCAGGTTCACCCCATTCTCTTGCCTCAGCCTCCCGAGTAGCTGGGACTACAGGCACCCGCCACCTTGCCCGGCTAGTTTTTTGTATTTTTTAGTAGAGACGGGGTTTCACTGTGTTAGCCAGGATGGTCTGGATCTCCTGACCTCGTGATCCGCCCGTCTCGGCCTCCCAAAGTGCTGGGATTACAGGCTTGAACCATCGCGCCCGGCCTCCTGATTAATTTTATGAAGTGTATAGGGATGATTTCACAGGTGGCTATGGGCCTTGGAACTTAGGAGAGGTATCTGACCAGAGGTTTGATTTGGGTGTTGTCAATCTGTAGTGGGTAGTTGATACCGTTGGACACAGTGGAGCTATTGCCTGAATTGGAAAACACAATAGCTTTTCTTTGTTTATAAAGAAGATGCTTTCTGACCACTGTTGTGATTACTATTTTTTTTTTTGGCAGGAATAGGGCAATTCCCCCCACCTCCAATTCAACCACATTTTTTTTTTTTTGTCACACCATAATACTCACCTCTTATTTTAGAGTCTGACTTCTTATGATTGAAAGATTATTGGTTGCAGTTAGTGGTGGAGATTATGACAGTAGAAGCGATTAAAGTAAACTAGTATATACCTGGAGATTCAAATTCATGACCTTGGCCTCTGTGGTACTGTGCTTTAACTAATAAGTGCGGTTACTATGACTTCCAGGCTAATGATGTTCAAGGATTTATATGATCTGGGGTTATTTTCTAATAGTACTAAGGAATATTCAAATTCAAGTTGCAGAGGTTTCAGAAAAGTGACATGAGCTAATTGGAGGCCCTTGATATATAAACTTGCGAAAAATTGGAGCCCCAGGTACAATTCATTCATCAGGCCCTTTTCCCTGGTAAGTCTTTCAGTGTGGACTAGGAGCACAATTAACAACATGGGATTTGGAGGTAGATTTAAGACCTAACTCTTCCACTTAAAAATGTGTGTCCTCTTAAGCTGCTCTTGTGGTTCAAAGATGGCTGAGGCAGTTCAAGATGCCTGGAAACAGAAAAAGGGAAGGCTCTCTTCCCCAGTCTGTTTGAGTTTCCAAAGGCTGGGTGTGGTGGCTCATGCCTGTAATGCCAGCACTTTGGGAGGCTGAGGTGAGTAGATCTCTTGAGCTCAGGAGTTCAAGACCAGTCTGGGCAACATGTCAAAACCCTGTCTTTGCAAAAATTACAAGAATTAGCAGGGCATGGTAATACACGCCTGTAGTCCCAGCTACTCAGGATGCTGAGGTGGGAGGATCACTTGAGCCTGGGAAGTGGAGGTTGCAGTGAGCAGAGATTACACCACTGCACTCCAGCCTGGGTAACAGAGTGAGACCCTGTCTCTTAAAAAAAAAAAAAAAAAAAGAAATATATTTCCAAAAGGCCAAAGCAAACTTCTCTTCATAAAAGCAAACTTTTATGAGTAGATGTGGATCTATTTTTATCCACTGCCAGTTGGCCACCTCAATGTACAGAGTTATTCTTTAAATTCTGAAAAATGTTCTTGAAATATGAATAAGAGAATTTGCTTCTCTTTTATTTTTCTGTGATCTCCCTCTGGTACTTCTATTATGTGAGTGTTGGAACCCCTGGACTGGTCTACTATTCTTATTTTTCTAATATTTTTCATCCCTTTGTCTTTCATAAGTTTGTCATTTTGGCTTCTAAAAATTTGGTTTCCAGGAGCCCTATTTTCTCCTTCTCTCTCTCTCTCTCTCTTTTTTTTTTTTGACAGGACCTCACTCTGTCACCCAGCTAGAGTGCAGTGGAGCAATCATGGTTCACTGCAGCCTTGACCTCCAGGGCTCAAGCAATCCTCCCACTTCAGCCTCCTGAGTAGCTTGAACCACAGGCGTGCACCACTGTGCCTGGCTTTTTTTTTTTTTTTTTTTCCATAGAGACAAGGTCTCATCATATCGCCTAGGCTGGTCTCTAGCTCCTGGGTTCAAGTGATCCTCTGACCTCGGCCTGCAAAGTGCTAGGACTGCAGGCATGAGCCACCAAGCCTGGCCTATATTTTCTCTCTTAATGTTTGTATTTTATTGCATCCTATTCTTGTTTCATTGGGACAATATATTCTCTTATTGCTCTGAAAAAAATTGAATCTAGCTTTGAAGACTTTTTCCTCTTTGTAGTGTCTGTTTCTTTCCAACTGCTTTTTGTTATTTTTATTCTCTTTTTGTTAAGGTTTTCGTCAAATACCTGGCAATTATTTTTAAGATTGAGACATTAAAAACCCCTATGTGTGGGACTGGGCTTGTTGAATTTAAACCATACCATAGAGTGGGCTGTTTCATTGGGGGAATTTCTCCTCCTCTCCAAATGATGCAGGACTTTTCTGTTGCTTAGCTTAGCCAGATCTGGGTTCTTGTCTCACGCTCAGAAAAAAATTTGCACATGGACATCGAAGAGTGAGCGGAGTAGAATTTATTAAGTGAAAGGAAAGTTCTCAGCAAAGAGCAGGGTCCTGAAAGCAGGTTCCCGATTGCCCCTTCACAGTTGAATTCAAGGGCTTTTATATATCCAAGCTGATGGGCTGGGTTCCCTATTTGTACAAGGCGCAAGTTTTTGGTGGCTCCACCCCCCCATCCCCTCAGTGCGCATGCGTGCCCGTTGTCCGTAGTGCCCTGCAGTCACGTCTCGGTAAGCACCCCTGTGAAGTTCCTTTATCTGCACTAAACAGCTGTTGTAAACACTTGTGGGGTAGGTCGCAGGTTCTCCGAGGGACGCTTCTCTTACTGTCTGCCTAAAGCAAGCTGGCTAACTCCTTTCACTATTTCAGTACCTTTCAGTCTTTTCACTTGGATTGGTCAGAGAAGAATTTTTAAATCTCCTTGGAATGTAGAAGACTGAGTTTCCCCTGGTTCAGAGTCAGGGAGTGGGGCTGGGTATTTAAACATCAATGTGTAAAATCTTACCTAATGTAACATTTCAAGTAGCGTACCCTGCCCCTCAACTACGGTTGGTGTGTTGGTCTGTTTTCCTCACTCCAGTGACTAAACTCCTATTTTCTGGCCGGGCGCGGTGGCTCAAGCCTGTAATCCCAGCACTTTGGGAGGCCGAGATGGGCGGATCACGAGGTCAGGAGATCGAGACCATCCTGGCTAACACAGTGAAACGCCGTCTCTACTAAAAAATACAAAAAACTAGCTGGGCGAGGTGGCGGGCGCCTGTAGTCCCAGCTACTCGGGAGGCTGAGGCAGGAGAATGGCGTAAACCCGGGAGGCGGAGCTTGCAGTGAGCTGAGATCCGGCCCCTGCACTCCAGCCTGGGCAACAGAGCGAGACTCTGTCTCAAAAAAAAAAAAAAAAAAAAAAAAAAAAACTCCTATTTTCTGCCAGGATGGGAGAGAGGCATCTGCTGGGAGGCACCTGGTTGGGAAAAGCCTACTTCTTTGTAAATACCTTTTCTTTTAGAATGGCTTTAAACTTGAGTGTTCCCATGTACCCCAGAGTGCTCCCATATACCCCAAAGTGTTTCTTCTATTACTAGCAGCTTACATTGGTGAGACACATTTGTTATAATTAATGAACAAATACATATACATTATTATTAGCTAAAGTCGATAGTTTATTTTTATCTTCTTAGTTTTTTCCTAATGTCCTTTTTCCATTCCAGGATCCCATCTGGGATACTGCGTTACATTTAGCTGTCATGTGTCTACAGGATCCTTTCGGCTATGATAATCTCTAAGACTTTCCTTGTTTTCTATGACCTTGAGTGTTTTGAGGAATACTGGGATGATATTTTGTAGGATGTCCTGCTATTATACTGGAATTTATCTGATATTTTTTCCACAATAAGAACGAGGTTATGGGTTATTGGGAGGAAGACCCCAGAGATGAAATACACCCCCCAACTTTTTTTTAATATGAGACAGACTCTCACTCTGTTGCCTAGGCTGGAGTGCGGTGGCACGATGGCTCACTGCAGCCTTGAGCTCCTGGGATCAAATCAAGCAATTTTCCCACCTCAGCCTCCCGAATAGCAAGGACTACAGGTGTGCCACTACACCTGGCTAATTTTTAAAACGTTTTGTAGAGATGGGATCTTGCTATGTGTCCCAGGCTGTTCTTGAACTCCTGGCTTCAAGTGATCCTCCAACCTCAGCCTCCCAAAGTACTGGAATTACATGTGTAAGCCACTGTGCCAGGCCTAAAATGCCATTTTCATCATATCATGATTGATGATGTTGACTTTTGACTGTCCATGTTGGCCTTGATCTCCCAGCTGAAATGGTGTTTGTCAGGTTTCTCCACTGAAAAGTTACCCTTTTGTTTCCTCCTTTCATACTATGTCCTTTGGAAGGAAGTCACTAGGTCCAGCCTATACCTAAGAAGCAGGGACTTATGCTAAAAGTACGTTTTTGTTTTTTGTTTTTTTCCCTCATTAAGTCATTGTTTTAATGGGCCTCAAAATTCTGTGACAGATGTTTTGGTCAAGTTTCCATTAAAAAGTACTGATTTTAAAAACTAATAACTTAAACCTGCTACATGTGAAAAAAAAAAAAGCAGTGGTCCATAAAACATTCTCCTTTCTTTCTGAGGGATTTATGGTGCATTGTTATCATTAACCATTATTTTACTATTAAACTTAAATGGCCAATTGAAACAAACAGTTCTGAGACCGTTCTTCCACCACAGATTAAGATTGGGGTGGCAGGTATTAGGGATAATATTCATTTGGCCCTCTGAGCTTTCTGGGCAGACTTGGTGACCTTGACACCTCCAGCAGCCTTCTTGTTCATTGCTTTGATGACACCCATGACAACTATCTGTCTCACATCACAAACAGCAAAATAACCCGGAGGAGGATAGTTTGAGAAGCTCTCAACACACATGGGCTCATCAGGAACCATATCAACAATGGCAGCATCACCAGCCTTCAAGCCTTTAGGGCCATCTTCCAGCTTCTTACCAGAACAACGATCAATCTTTTCCTTCAGCTCAGCAAACTTGCATGCAACGTGAGCTGTGTGACAATCCAGTATAGGGGCATAGCCTGCACTGATTTGGCTGGGTGGCTCAGGATAATCACCTGAGCAGTGAAACTGGCTGCGTCCATTGGTGGATCATTTTTGCCGTCACCAGCAACGTTGCCACGACAAATATCTTTGACAGACACATTCTTGACATTGAGGCCTGCCTTGTCCCCAGGAAGAGCTTCACGCAGAGCTTCATGGTGCACTTCAACAGACTTTAATTCACTTGCAATGTTGATTGGAGGAAAAAAATATGGAATGCTTCATAAATTTGTGTGTCATCCTTGCGTCAGGGCCATGCTAATCTTCTCTGTATTGTTCCCATTTTAGTATATGTGCTGCCGAAGCCAGTGTAAAACTACTTCTTAAATAGACTCCCAACCAGTCCTAGAATTGTCAGCTTACTCCTTCACTCCATTCCCAGCAGTACCCGGTGCTGCTGATTGGCGTGACGTCCTGAGATTCTGAGGTGCAGGTTGTGTGGCCTCCTGGCTTCTCCACTGTTGGCTCACAATTAGGCTTCCTTGTATCTTCTGAGTGTGATTCAGTTTCCTGATTTCCCAGTTCTGGATTTTCGTTGCTGCTGGCTTCTCAGATTTCCTTGTCTTTGTGACTTTATGCTAGTTTTTGTACCTTTTGTGTATGTGTGTGTGATTTTGGTGGGAGTACTGGAGGGAGTAGAGGTGTGGCAATTTTAAAAACAAATTATTTGGCCAGGTGCAGTGGCTCATGCCCATAATCCCAGCACTTTGGGAGGCTGAGACCGGCAGATCACCTGAGGTCAGGAGTTCGAGACCAGCCTGGCCAACATGGCGAAACTCTGTCTCTACTGAAAATACAAAAAAATTAGCCAGGTATAGTGGCATGCGCCTGTAATTCCAGCTACTCTGGAGGTTGAGGCATGGGAATTGCTTGAACTCAGGAGGCAGAGGTTGCAGTGAGCCAAGATTGCGCCACTGCACCCCAGCCTGGGTGACAGAGCTAGACTCCTTCTGAAAAAAACAAAACCAAACTCCAAAAAACAAAACCAAAACAACAACACAAAACCCCAAATTCTTTGATTTTGCTTCCTTAAAGAGGCAGAGCTTAATTTCTCTTTCCTTGTGTGTAAGGCTTTACATAGTGTCTTGCCTCTAATGAGTGGAATATGGCAGAAATGATGGTTTCTCACTTCTGAGATTAGGCCATAAAAGGACTGTGGCTTCCGTCTTGCACCTGTGTTCTTGCTCTGTCAGATCACTTACTTTGGGGAAAGCCAGCAGCCATCAGGCTGCTGTATGTGGGAAGGTCACAGGGTGAAGAACTGAAGCCTCCAGCCGATGACCAGCAAGAAACTGAGGCTGCCAACAACCAGATGAGTGAGCTTTGTGTTGGATTCTCCAGTCCCAGCTGAGCCTGGAAGATTCTTTAAGCTGAGGCATTCCCAGATTTATGATAATCAGAAACTGTGGGATAATATTAACTGAGAGAGTAAATGTTTGTTTTTTCAAACTGCTAAGTTTGGGGTTAATTTATTACAAAGCCATAGATAACTAACCTAAGAGATAAATCACAAACAGAGACTTTTATAAGTGTTACTATGGCCTATGGTTATTTACCATTATGAATTTTTGAGAACTCAAATAAAGATATGAGTATATATATATTTCTAGGCCAGGCGCAGTGGCTCATGCCTGTAATCCCAGCACTTTGGGAGGCCGAGGCAGGTGGATCACCTGAGGTCAGGAGTTTGAGACCAGTCTGGCCAACAAGGTGAAACCTCGTCTCTACTAAAAATACAGAAAAATATCCAGGCGTGGTGGTAGGCAACTGTGATCTCAGCTACTTGGGAGGCTGAGGCAGGAGAATCACTTGAACTCGGGAGGCAGCTGAGATTGTGTCACTGCACTCCAGCCTGAGGCAACAAGAGTGAAACTCCGTCTCAAAAAAAATTCAAAAAAAATTTCATATTTTGAAATAATTTTAGATTTACAGAAAGGTTGCAAAGATAGTAGAGAGGATTTCCATATGTCCCTTACCCAATTTATACCATTGTTAACATCTTACATTATCATGTCACATTTGTCAAAACAGAGAAACTGACTTTGGTTAGTTTCATTAACCAAACTATATAGTTCATTAATCCAACTCCACATTTTATTTGGTTTTACCAGTTTTTCTATTCATATCTTCTTCCTGTTCCAATCCAGGGCAGTGCATTATATTTAGTTTTCACATCTCCCCAGTCTCCTGATCTGTGACCGTTTCTCAGTCTTGACTTGTTTTTCATGACCTTGACAGAGATCTGAACCCTACTGAAAGTATTTTTATTTGGTAGATTGTGTTTCTTTGACTGTGACCGTGCTAGGAAACTGAACCACAGAGATGCAGGCTTTATATGAGTTAGGACACTTTTCCAATTTGACAATTAGTTTTACATTCATCTGTGCTATTGTTTGGTTGTCTGCCTTTCCCACTAGCTTGGAAGAGCCATGAAAGTAGGGGCCATGTTTGTTTTGGAAACAGAATGATGTCTAGCACTTAGTACTTGCTCCATAAATATATGTTAATGAATAAATGGATAGTTAATGATCTATGAATATTTTTAATAAACCGGTGAGTTGCAGTGTTCCTCAGTGGACTTAGAATTTTGCCTTAATAATAGTAAGTTTTAAGCAAATAGTAATTATATGCCAGAGCAACTGCCAACTACTTTCTCTGCAATAGCTAAATAAATATGTACTGAATTCCATTACATAAAGTGAAGATTACAAAATTCTTTCTGAGGGACAATGCTTCGTTTCCCCTAGATGGGGAAGTCTTACTGCCTAGGAATTATTCCTTTTTATTAAGGAATTTACTGCTACCTAGGAATTATTCCTTTTTATTAAGCCCAGTGCATTTGGAGGAAAGAAAGCTGTTGGACTGGGCATAGCAGCTGTTCTCTGGGAAATAGCAGTGTGTAAATATAGCAGATCTGTGTGCCAAGGAGGGAAACGAGAAATTAAATCAGGGTTCTCAGGAGCAATGAATGTAGAGAAAAACATCACAAGTTAACAGCATGGGGGAAGCAAATATAAATTCCCAAGACCTACCTCTGCCTCTTTGAAACTTAAAGTCTAAGTTCTGAAAACCTTACTCTAATTAAATACAACTTCACTTGAATTCAGTGCAAAACTTTCACCATCTCTTAACATTTGAATTTAAAAATTGTATGCTTTAGTATTACTACCTACTCATATTATTATTGGCATTTTAATGAAAATGCTAAGTGCAAAACATTTGTTGGCCTTTTTTTACGGTGGGAAGAGGTGGAGAGGGTGATGGCACCATCTGGGAAGATGGCGGAGATGAATCTTAATGGAATTTGGGAAATGAGAAAAGCTGAGTTGGTGATGTCTATGTCTGACAACAGTGATGCATTCCAGTGGCAGCTCAACCAACATGACTATTAAAGGCTTTATGTGGTGGTTTATGTATTATTTAGAAATCATAATACATTGGAATTGGACTTTTGGCACCTCTCCCAGATGAAATTCCCTGAGTGTTAATCTTATACAAGACACAGAAGGAATTCAATTTTGGGCCCATGTATTTGTCTAAATGCAACAAGTGACAATTTGTGTGTGTGTGTGTGTGTTTTTTTGTGTGTGTAGGGAAAAATAAAAATATGTTTCAGAATAAAATACAGAAAAAGTCATCAAAGTAAAAATTCAGGACTGAGACTCTGGAATATATTTTGCTGGTGGCAGCATAGCCTGATAAATCAGGGCTGTTTGTTTACTTTCTTTATAATTGATTTGCCATATTTTTCAGCAAGCCACAAAAAGTTCAGTTTAAAATATATCTGTTAGTATCTACAACCTTCTATGGAAAGAAATTACTTGTGTCCATCTTTCAAATTATTTGCCCTCATGAAATTTTCATGGCCTTACCTCCAGATTGCTTTTCCAAAAGAGGGACTCATTCATTTATTCATCCATTGTTTATAAATGCCGTGCATTGGATCTGAAATATAATGGCATTTTATTCATCTTTGTTAAATGAAGAAACGTCTGCATGCATATAACATCATTCTAAACGTATTTCCTAAGGCGTGGCCGCTTGAGATGGCTAATTTCCTTTCATTATCTGTTCTCCCTTTCTTTGGTATTATAATAACGGAACTTTTAACTTGGTTCTGTCTTTAAAAGGCAGGGGCTTGCCCTTTCTTTCCACCTTTACCCCTTATAAGGCATTGGGCCATTGTGGACAGCTGAAGGCAGTCCTCTGGAGATGGCAGAGCCACAGATGGGAGATGCTTTGATCCCTGCATAACACTGTGGAGCAGAGCCTCCCTCCAGCCCCACACTCTGCAGCTGTACCATTATGTGAGCGAGAAACAAACTTCCACCATGTTTAAGCCATTGTTATTTGGAGGTGCCTCTTATACAGCACACAAGTTCATCTTTTAGCCATGTAATTCTCAAGGCATTAGTTCTAGAAGGGGTGAGAAGAGTAGTCCTCCAGTAACCAGAATATGGAAAATTCCATGAGAAAGTCCAATAAATGCTCTGAGGGTGTGGAGGAGGGAGAGTTCACATTTATTTGGAGAACAAATTAGAATTGCATTAGAAACTACAACATCTGAATTTTGAGAGCAGCATTACTCTAGAGTCTGAAGGGCATGGATATTATTATTCATGGAATCCTAACTGTCTAGCTTATTTTGTCTGGCTGTCTGTCACAGCATTGCTACCTACAGGCTTATGAATAAGGCACAGTCCAGAGAGTCTCAGGGGGTCAGTGTGGACTCAGTCCCCACCAGAACAGGGAGGCTGTGTGAGCTTTCTCTGAGTAAATGAATTATGATCCTCACAAATTATTAATATCAAGGTGGGTCAAGAATGTGGGCTTTGGAGTCAGATACAGTTTCACATTCTACCTCTACCACTTACCAGCTGTGAGACTGAGCAGAATATTGAAGTAATTGAGATTTGGCCTGCTTGAGTTCAAATCTCTTTTCCACCACTTAGGAACTATGTGACCAAGGCAATTTGTTTAACCTCTCTATGACCTGATTTCCTCATGCGTAAAATGTAGATAATAAAAATACCTTCTTCACAGAGTTGTTGGGATGATTAAGTGCAAACTCCTTATAGTATTAAGTCATGAAGATGTGTTTAATACTTAGTATGTGCCCGGCAATCATGTGTGCACACACACACATTTATATTTTTATTTCATATTTGTAAACAGAATAGTTAATACTTAGTATTACCTGTTGTTATTAATGACCTAACTTCCTGGCATTTCAGTTTACTCATGTATAAAACAGAGGTGATAGTATCTGAATGACTCTTTGTCCTCATTTGTAAAATAATATCCACTCTCAGAGTTGTAAGATTATGTCTATAAAGCACATACACAATTCCTGGTACCTAGCAGGGTCAATAAATTACACAACTTTTGAAGTAGATCTCTACAAAAATTTCCTTACATTAAGGGAGGAGACCACCCCTCATATTGTCTTATGCCCAATTTCTGCCTCCAGAGAAAGAAGTAAAAACTAAAAGGCAGAAATGGAATCCATAGGCAGACAGTCTAGCACCTTGCTGTGGTAGTTAAAGATCAACCCTTGACCTAGCTGCTTGTGTTATCTATAGATTTCAGACATTGTGTGGAAAAGCATCATGAAAATCCCTGTCCTATTCTGTTCCATTCTGATTACCGGTGCATGCAGCCCCCAGTGACGTACCCACTGCTTGCTCAGTCAGTCACACGACCCTCTCGTGCGGACCCCCTTAGAGTTGTAAGCCCTTAAAAGGGACAGGAGTTGCTCACTCAGGGAGCTCGGTTTTTGGAGATGTGAGTCTGCCGATGTACCCAGCTGAATAAAGCCGTTTCCTTTCACAACTCGGTGTCTGAGGGGTTTTTGTCTGTGGCTTGTCCTGCTACAACATCCTATGTCATTTTTATTTATTCATTTATTTTGAGACATGGTCTCACTCTGTTGCCCAGGTTGGAGTACAATAGTGTGACTGTAGTTCACTGTAGCCTTGAACTCCAGGGCGCGAAGGACCCTCTCGAGTAGCTGGGACTACAGACGTGCACCACCGTACCCAGCTAATTTTTGTACTTTTTTTTTTTTTTTTTTTTTTTTTGTAGAGATGGGATCTTGCTGTGTTGCCTGGGCTGGTCTTGAAATCCTGGCCTCCAGCTGTTACTGGTGGAGGGTGACCAATCAGAGGCTGAAGTGAAATTACAAAGTTACACATAAAGACTTGGCCTGCAACCAGTCTGACTGGTTGCAGGAGGGGACCAATCAGAGATACTTTCATGTTTCATCTGCAAGGCAGAAAAGTGGGGGGTGGGTTTGCAAAGAGAGTAGCCTTTGATCCTTTTGTTACTTGGTTGTGGAGATATGGAGTTTTCGTTTTGATTCCATTCTAGGAATTCAGCACAAATTGGCTATAGGTTCCCTGCCTCCAGACCCTATTCTCCTGCCTCAAAGCTGTCTTCCTGAACTGGCCTCTCAAAGTGCTGGGATTATAGGCGTGAGCTACTGCACCTGGCTCCTATGTTATTTTAAGGGAAATAAAGAGTTATGTGCAGTTTTGTTAAACGCAGTCTTGTGGGGGGATGGGCATATGTAAAATGCTACGTATTCAGCCTAACGCCCTGCTGCATTAGCTGTCTTTTTAAGGATGCTGTGAAAAAGATATGGAGAATTACAGCTGGTGCTGGGGAGAGCAAATAGGAACAGCTACCATTTATTGGGGCCACCTACGCGGTTCACCAAAGCCCTTGAAAGTGCCTGTGTCCCTTCTGACAGTCAAGGAAAGTGGGGTTCAGAGAAGGTCACACACCTGTCCTTGGGGAGTTAGTGCACACCCTCCCTGGGAGTCCTATTCTGGCTTAAATGCCAGTAATAGGGCCAGGAGCCAGGCTGAGCTTGGAATATCTTCCCCAGGACCTCCTGCTCCTGCCTCTCACAGTCCAAGAAGGTGCTCACCCAAAGACCTTGGAACCCATGGCAGCCCCTCCAGAGCTCTGCCCATCTGGTCATTTCTCAACCCTTTGGGGAAAAAATACCCACCTCCCTCCTCAGTGAGAATGGGAGAACTCCTGCCACGGTGTCTCCCAGTGTGGGAGCACCTGCCCAGGCTTGTGTGTCATTGTGAGCGTGGAGATGGCAGCAGGGGGCCAGAGTCACCCGCACATCCAGGAGGCTTCAGAAGCACTGACCCACAGTGGGTCCGCCCTAGAGGTAAGGGGTTAAAGAAGAGGAGAAACGGCAGGACCAGTGCTTGAGGCTGGCTGCCTGGGAGGCTGGGAGAAGCCTCCTGGGGTTAATTCTGTGAGTTTTGTCAAGAAGGGGCTGGAAAGGGGAGTTGGAGGCTTCCTTCCCCTGAGAGAGTGCAGGCTGAAGAGGTGGACCTCAAGGAATGGGGCCAGGGCCCTGCCCAGCCGGAACAAGGAAGGGGGTGACTCAGATCTGGTCCTTTTTGCTCCTGCCAGGACAGTGACTGCTGCTGGGCCTAACTCTTGTCATGGTTACCTTATCACATTCCAAATCACAGCCAGGCTGTGTTCTACCTGCAGGGTGAAAAAACCAGTGAGGTCCCAAGAGAGCCAGAAAACAGATTAGGGCCCTGCACACTGAATGGCGGACAGCAATGGCATGTCATAAGGTCCCAGGTGCCCCAGACTGTGGGGTGGCACCAGCAAGACCTTGTTGGTTGCTTTGGGTGACTTCGCAACTGATGAGGCAGAGGCAAGATGGGACCCTCAGAACCCACCCCTCAGGGGCTGTCACCTATGGCAGGGCCTTGGGTGCTTCCAGTGGCAAGGGGAGGATACTTTCTCATCTGTTCTCTCTAGAGTGGTACACATTTCTGTAGACGTGGGTGTACAAGGAATGTAATTTTCTGTTTTCTATTATTGAATTTCTGATCTCTAGCCTTCATTTATGTGATACAGGAAAATGCGATCTGGTCACTAACATTTGAAATAAAATCAGTGACTTCAATCATATTCATCTTGAAGGCCAGGCACTCTAGGGGTGGCTGCTGAGCTGGGGCAGAGCTTTCACAAATGCCACTGCGGCAGCCTTCCTGGCTCTCTTGTGGTCTTGGTCCTACCTCAGCCTCCTGCCCTGGTTATGTCACTGGGCCCTCACCGGCACTGTCTGTGGTGTCTGTGGTCCTCCACAGACAGCTCAATGGCCCCTAAATGCCAGACCCTTGCCTACTGTTCTGCATTCTCCCCTTCCTGGATGCTAGGTGTGGGGAAGCCATGGGTGTGGGGAAGCTTCGGTTCTTTTCCTTGCCTTTCTGGGTCTTTGGAAGGGTTGTGACCGGCTGCGAGCCCCCACTCAGTTCTAACAACCCTTGCTGCCATCTCTGTGTTGTTATTTCTTGGCCTTTGTGATGCAAGGGACAAAGTTGAAGCTACCCTTGCCCAGGCTGGGAGAAGATGGAGGGCTCAGCTCAAGTAGGCAGAGAGGCAGATTCTCTGTTCCTCTGCCTTTTGTTCTGTTCAGGCCCTCAGTGGATTGAATGGTGCCCACCCACACTGGGGATGGCCATCTGCTTTCCTCAGTCTACCCATTCAAATGCTCATCTCTTCTAGAAACAGCCTGACAGACACACCCAGAATAACACTGAACCAAATACCTGGGCACCCTATGGGCCATGCTAGTTGACACAATGATTACACCCCAGTAAGAGGTTTCGTAGCACATCATTCAGCCACATTATCTAGAGTTCAGCTGATTTGCCACACCACATACTCTTTACCCAGAATATGCTCTAGAAAAAGACATTTGAAGTTCCCCTCAGCCCAGACTGGAAAATATCATAAAATAGGACTTCTTTGGGGGCTTTGTACTTTACCTCAATGTTCTTTTTTTTTTTTTTTTTTGAGACAGAGTCTTGCTCTGTCACCTAGGCTAGAGTCCAGTGGTATGATCTTGGCTCACTGCAACCTCTGCCTCCAGGGTTCGAGTGATTCTCCTGTCTCAGCCTTCCGAGTAGCTGGGACTACAGGCGTCTGCCATCACACCTGGCTAATTTTTGTATTTTTAGTAGAGACGGGGTTTCACCATGTTGGCCAGGCCAGTCTTGAACTCCTGACCTCAGGTGATCTGCCCACGCTGGCCTCCCTCAGGGTTGGGATTATAGGCGTGAGCCACCATGCCTGGCCTACCTAAATGTTCTGCAGTCATCTTCACCAGGACCTTTGCTTTGAGTCTCAGTTCTTCTGAACATTGTGGGTGTGGACAATTGGGGCAAAAAGGGAGCTTGATAAACGTGACATTTAGGAACCAGCTTCCTTTAGGGATTACTCCTGAGCACGTCTTAATGCTGGGATTCTGTTTGACATGTTGTCACTTACTGGCCGTGTCAACAGATGCTGTCATGACAGGGAGATGAGAGAGAGGAAATACTGTAGCGGGGAATGGGATATGGAAATCGGGGTGGGGAAGGCAAATAGGAACTTTCTGTTTCAGTTAAATATAGGAGTTAGAGGATGAGGGTGAGAGATGATTTAAGATACAAGATTTATCTTAAAATTTTTCATTAATGTTTATTATTTTTTCCCAGATTATGAAAGTAGAAAATTTGAAGGATACAATTACAAAGAAGAAAATAATTACCTCGTAGTTCTATTACACAGAAATAAGCTTTTTAATGCAGAAATATATCTCTATGTCTAACATGTATTTTATAAGAATATTTTATATTGACTACTTTATAATAATCTATTTTAAGAGTTTTTATAACCATGAAAGCAATCCCTGCTTGCTTTAGAACACTCAAGCAGAGCAGACTGTGTAAACGAACAGTCATTCTCTGGGAGAGTTAGTGTTGACATTTGGTGTGTATCCTTCCGGAGATTTTCCTCATACATGTACCTTCTGCAAATTGCTTTTTTTTTTTTTTTTTTTTTTTACAATTAACTATCCTTTCCCACAACCACCAGGCCATAGGTTTCCAATATCTTCTTTTCATTCCCTGTGCTGGTGCCTACTCTGGGGAGTTAATGAGCTCTTAATGTTAAACAGGTCAAGGCCACTGGTTCATTCCCCAAGTAGTGCCCCTTTTGAGGCATAGTTCCTGACGGTAACTGTGGGGTGATTCCCAGGACAGGAGATGAGAACAAAAGGCTGTCTCCCTTCCTGGGAGAGCAGACCCCAGGGAGGCAGGTCAGTTCCCTGTATCCTCCCCAAGTGCTGTCCCCATGCTCAGTTATTCCCACCTGATCACAGCCGTATCCCATGTGGTGGCTGGGGCTTGCTTAGCAGAGTGGTACCAGCATTTAAGTTGACTTTAAAGATGGGGCACGCCTTGCATCTCAACATTTGTAGTTGCGTGTACGCGTGTGTTCCAGACTTGAACAGCCTCTCAGGAACTCTGAAAGGTCATTTCTGAGGTGGCTTCTAATTTGCCTGAAAAGTTATAGTGGTGCCTGGAAGCAGGGAAGAGTCAGGCAATTTAATTGTCACCTTGTTTGCAAATATTACCTGCCTCCTAAGAGGGATGATGGTAAGTATTAACACTGGCTGGGCCACTAACAGAAGAACGTGTGACCTCCCAGGGTGCTCCTACTTCTGTTACCAGCCGGGCTTGTTTCTCTCTCTGTCTCTCTCTCTGTTTCTCTCCCTTTTCTTTAATAAATCCTCGATGCCCATCAGGAGGTTCAATTTCAAATACTTGCAGGACTGGGATGGTGACAGAACCAGTGGAGTAGGAACAGTGGAGCTCTCATGGGAGCAGTTCCACTGATTGCTGACATGCTGGAGGGTGGGCATCGTGTTGCCAGAAATTGGATTTTCAGTGTAATTGGAAGTCCACATTTTAATATGAAATCTCCCAATTTTAAATACAGGCAATTAAGTTAATTTTTCAAAACCCTATGCAGGCTGGCACGGTGGCTCATGCCTGTAAGTAACCCCAGCATTTTGGGAGGCTGAGGCAGGCCGATCACTTGTGGTCGGGAGTTCGAGACCAGCCTAGCCAACATGGCTAAACCCCGTCTTTACCAAAAATACAAAAGATAGCCAGGCATAGTAGTGCATATCTGTAATCCCAGCTACTCTGGAAGCGGAGGCATGAGGATCGCTTGAACCTGGGAGGCAGACGTTGCAGTGAGCCAAGATCTCGCCACTGCACTCCAGCCTGGGTTACAGAGCGAGACTCCTTCTAAACAAACAAAACCAAAAACCCTATGCAGGTGGAAAAACCCGTGTATCTGTGGGCTGTATTTGGTGTCTGCAGCAGTGTAGGTAAGGGCAATATTCCAATGGCCCATCAGGTTACGTTGTCTTTTCATAGACATTTTTTATCTGTCTCTGAAATGCCAAAGTCCTTATTTTGCCTATATCTTGTGATTTATGAAGCAATCAGATGAGTTCTTATATATTAAACCTCCTTCAGTTTCCCCTCTAACAGGACGGATGGATTGACTTAAAAACCCTTAAAACAAAAAGGGGACTATTCCTCTGTATATTTTTAACATATGCTAATGGGATTTTGGTTTAAGGAGTGAATTCTTCAGTCTTGTAAAGAGAGGCTGAATGAAAATTAAATTTATTATGGAAATATCAGTGGTTATATTTACTTTCCTAACATGAATTCAAGCCTAAATTGATTTGTGTGTTATGATATCATTTATCTCTTTGAACAGAGTAAAATGGTAGTTTAAATTATAAAACTAAGAAGTGGTGGAGTACCTTTCTTCAGGATTAGAGTCTACTGCTCCTTCTTTGTGAAATGAAAGATGATGATTGCAGAGAACAGGATCAGATCAGATGTTCACCCTACACTCCCCCCGCCCCTACACACATATAAAATACTCATCTTTCTCCCGCTTCCTTAGTACCTTCTAAAACTACTTATAAGGTCAACAGGAAATGTATGGTAGCCTCATGGGCTGTCAGCGTGGACTGGTGATTCATCCAGTTTCTTGTGCATCACTGTTTTCTTTCTTTTTTTACGAAAGAAAAAAAGCTCTGACTTCCAGGCTGGAGTGCAGTGACACGATCTCAGCTCACTGCAACCTCCACCTCCCGGGTTCAAGCAATTCTCTTGCCTCAGCCTCCTGAGTAGCTGAGATTACAGGCACGAGCCACATGGCTGGCTAATTTTTTGTGTGTTTTTAGTGGAGACAGGGTTTTACCATGTTGACCAGGCTGGTCTTGAACTCCTGACCTCAAGTGATCAGCCTGCCTTGGCCTCCCAAAGTGTTGGGATTACAGGCGTGAGCCACCGTGCCTGGCCCATCTTTGTTTTCTTTCAAGGGATTAACTGACTTTCAAGGCTCTAAGAACTATGAATAAGGAAAATGAGTTAATGGAATTTAGCCATAGTTGCTGCCTTCACTTTTTTATGTTCCAGTCACTGGGGTGATACACTATAATACAAGCTGCTTCTTCGATGACAGTTTCTTTTCATCAGAATTCAGAGGCTTCTAGTGTCAGTAACTTATTTCTTATACCAGTGGAGACCTTAAAACTCTGCCCTCTATTGAGCAGTTCAAAGATGCCCTTCTAAAGTCAACTCAGACATCCAACAATTAGAAACAACTGTAGATATTGATAGAAGATAGAGTTTAACAAGGGCTAATTCTTAAAGATACGCTGTACTACATTTAATGTGAGGACAAACCATATATTAGAAGGTCACAAAAACTATTCTTGTGACTATATTTATTTCTTCATAGTTCTTCATGGCAATTGATTGGGGTTTAAAAGTCACAGATGGTTGTGTTGAACTTTCCTTGCATTTGTCTCTATTGGTAAAGACATTCTCATTCATACTAGTCTAGACTCCTATTGGCTTCCAATGAAGACTTTGTGGCTGACATCTCTTAATTCTATCATAGTTGTAGAAGCCACAGGTTTTCAATTTCAGCATGTCCCAACTGTGGTGTACATTGCTACAAGTATAATAAATAAAATCTTAGTGAATACGTGAATAGTTTTTAAAATTTAAGTGACTATATATTTATTTTAAAGGTAGTTTTAAAAATATAACCAGCACCCAAAACCAGTGAGTTCAAAGATTTCATGTACTCCTTTTGAAATAAAGTAGATTATTTAAATCAAATTATTAGGTAAATAATAGTTTAGGTGATACATGAATATGGCAAAAGTCATGCAGATGGTGAAGAAATAACTGAAACATGGGAAACTGTGAATTAATGGAGTCTATTTGAGTCTGTTGGGGTGATACTACTTATTAACTTTATAAAATTTCAGTCAGACTTGGATTAGATGGACCTGAAATGTCAGCATAGATAATCCAAATTATTTTACATCTTGATGATCCTGAAGAGGATGCCAGATCAGCTGTTGATTCTGGTTTCCCTTTTATCCTCTGCTGTACTTTAGGTTTCATTTCTGCAGGGCACCTTGTTTTATATAATAGTGTAGGCTCAGGAGTCAGACTGCCGGTGCTTGAACACTGACTCCACCACCTATTTTTTGTGTGAACTCAGAAAACTTATTTCACCTCTTTGAATCTTCTATTTCTTACATGTAAAATGGGGCAAAAATAATCCTTAGCTTGTGATGTTCTCCTTAAGATTAATACATCGAAACACATTAAGGAACTATCACCTCAGTAAGTACCAAATAAATATTAGCTATTATTATTTTATGTCTGAAAGGGTGTGTAAAGATAATGGTGTATGTCGTGGGTAAGTTGGCAACTCTCTGGGCCAATGGTGTGGGTGGTAGAAGAATTTGCCAAGACAGTTGTAGTTAAAGAAAGGCAGATTTATTAGCCAAAGTATGAAAATACATCCATGCATTAAAAAGGGGTTGTAGTAAAGAAAAATATGTTGCAAGAAAGCAACAGGCAAATCAACATGAGAGGAGCTGACTGTAAGGAGACAAAGGCTTGCTGGGGATTTTATAGAATGGTGCCTGGGCTGTGTGCTGAAGAGGGCTTTGTGCACTACCAGTAACGCCAAGGTTGCAGTGAGCTAGCTTGCATTTTGTATCAGCCGAGGAACTGGTAATTGCTGGACACAGGAAGATTGTGTCCTGCACCATGAAGAAAGGCAGACTTATAGCTTATCTGCTTTTTCTTTCTTCTTTTCCCTACTCCCACCAGCCTGACTCCTCTTCCCTATTTAGGACTCCACTGTTTATATACAAAATTCCATTTATGATGCTACAAAAGAGTTTATTTAAAAGAAAAACTAGTGAGTCCCATTGTGAAGCAAAAATGGCATTATTTCACAGTAATGAATTACTATGATATGTACTGCTTTTTAAGGTCTGTGTGTTGAATAGGCTAGGTTTAAGTTGAAGATGTTCTTAGAGACTTTTAAGTCCCATAAGGTTTGAAAGGCATTTCTCTTCACGGTTTTCACCATGACTTGGCACAAAGAAAGTCCCTTTGAAAGTTAATACAAATGAGCTCAGCATTCTTGAAGCCAAATATTCCTAACTGTATATGGGAGACTTTAGACTGGTCATAGGTCCAGAAAGAGAACTTTTTTGGAAATCTTTCAGAAGAACTCCAGGTTAAAGCTCTTGGAAATGGGTTTTTGGTTTTCATTCTCTTTAGCACTGCCTGAAAGAAGAAATTTAATTCTTAAAAAGGCTTGTAATTTATCGAGTCTTCTGCAATTAAGAATGTCATATATTCCTACTTGGAAGAATATTTTGATTGTAGCTGTTTAGGTAGGGCTGTACGTAGAATCACAGGATTCTTAAAGTTGGAAAGAACTTAAAATATTGTTGAGTTCTCATCTCTCTCCTGTTCTTTCTCTCATAGAGCCCTAGAAATGTTTACCAATTTGTCCCAGTTTGCCCAGCGAGTTGGCATCAGTGCCCAGCTGGGAAACAAATGCAGGTGACTCAGCAGGCCCCTTGACTGAATTCCTTTCATGGTCAACAGCAGCCTCTGGAGGAGGAGAACGGCATCCTGCTCACCTTTGTTATCTTAGTTTCCCCTCTTCTCTTCGGCTGTACTTTAGGTTTCATTTTTATAGGGCATGTCATTTCATATGATGGTGTAGGCTCAGGAGTCAGGCTGCCCATGCTGGAATCCTGGCTCTACCACCTGTTTACTGTGTGAACTCAGAAAATATATTTAACCTCTTTGGGTCTTATATTTCTGTCTTTGTTTTATTTTGTTGTTGTTTTTTTTTTTTTTTTTTTTGATACGGAGCCTCACTCTGTTGCTCACTGCAACCTCTGTCTCCTGGGTTCAAGCGATTCTCCTGCCTCAGCCTCTCAAGTAGCTGGGCTTACAGGCGCACACCACCATGCCTGGCTAATTTTTGTATTTTTAGTAGAGATGGGGTTTCACCGTGTTGGCCAGGCTGGTCTCGAACTCCTGACCTCAAGTTTCGAACTCCTGACCTCAAGTGATCTGCCTGCCTTGGCCTCCCAAAGTGCCGGGATTACAGGTGTGAGCCACCACTCCCAGCCGGAGTCTTCTGTTTCTTACATGTGAAATGGAGGTGGGGGGAATAGTACCTAGCTTGTGAAGTTCTCCTTAAGATTAATAAATCGGAACACGTCACTGAACTGTCACCTCATGAGGTACTAAATAAATACAAGTTATTATTATTTTGTGTGTCTGGAAGGTTTTGCACCTTCGGCACGGTTTCTGGCACACAACAGGCCTCCACTAAGAGTTTGGTGGCTCAAAGAGATCACTCCTCTCCACCCAGGAGCCTTGGATGGAATCCTAGGGATAATTACATAAGAGTGATATCATTTCCACTTTGGAAGACTCTATTTACTAAAGCCACGTACATCTTAGTTATAAAGTGTTTTAAAAATATTTTTAGCGAATGTTTTAATATGTCTTAAAAAATTATGATCCTCGGATTACTTACATCAGAATCTTCTAGAGTTGCTGTTCAAAATCCAATCCCAGACTCTTGGAGGTGTCTCAGGATCTGCATTTGGAGTCTCCTCACTGTCAATGCTCGGTTTCTTTATCCAGTTCACCACTGAGGGGCATCTAGATTGATTCCATGTCTTTGCTATTGTGAATATAGAACAGTTTATATTCCTTTGGGTATATACCCAGTAATGAGATTGCTAGGTTGAATGGTAGTTCTTTTTAAGTTCTTTGAGAAATCTCCAAACTGCTTTCCACAGTGGCTGAACTAATTTACATTTCCACCAGCAGTGTACAAGCAATCTCTTTTCTCTGTAACTTTGCCAGCATCCATTATATTTTGACTTTTTAATAATAGCCATTCTGACTGGTGTGAGACAGTATCTGATTATTGTCTCTTGAGTAGCTCCAGTGACCTCTCCCATGGGTTGCAGTTCCTCTTGTCCTTGTACCAGTTGCCTTTGGATTCTACATGATCCCAGGAATAACCCTCCCCTGCCTTTTCTATCTACAGCACAGACTCCATGACCATGTCCTTGCCCGCTTCCTGTCCTGGGCCTGGGATGTAGGGTCTCCTATAAATCTACTTTGATTTATGTTTGGTGGATCTAGTTGCTCAGACTTTCTTCTGAATGGATAATAACTATGACAAACATTCCTGGAGCACTAAAGGTTTAACATGCATTCATTCACTCAATCCTTACAACAGGCTTGTGGATCAACTACTGACACTGTTATGCCTGTTTTGCAAATGAGGAAATTGAGGTTCAGAGAAGCTCAAGGCCCCACAGCTGGTGAGTTGCAGCGCTGGGATTGGAAGGCAGATACACCTGACTCTAAGGCTTTTTCCCTTGCTCACCTGTTAGACTGTTCTGGCTGGCCAGCCTACATCATCCCTAACCAGGGCTCGGGGACTCCCTGCTTCCTTCCCTCTCAATCAAGGTTGGGTTCTGTCCATGCAGAAGTTGTCCTTCCCCTGTTTAGAAAGCAGCGTGGCTCCCTGTTTTGACAGCTTGCCATCAGATGGAGGTAGCAAGGCTGGATGGGCAACTCTACCCTTGGGCTACCTGAGTGCTATGCAGCAAAGTGGAGAGACCCAGATTGGGCATTGGCTGGGCCTGCAGCTAGGGAGCTTGTTCCAGAGCTTCCATAGCAGCTCCAGAAAGAAGTACCAGGAAAGAGAAGAGCTGGTCTCAGCCAGGCCACCAGAGAAATGTCAGTTTTTCCAGGAAGGCCCAGCCTTCTTGCACAACGTGTGTACCCACCCGCTCACTGCCAAACCTGGTGTTGGTCAGTGAGCATGTCAGCACGGACCCCACACTGCTTGCCTGGGTCGTGGAGGACCAAAGCCAGTGATGCATCCAACTGTGGGAAATTGTGAGGACCCAGAGGTCCAGGGTGATCTCTGGGTAGGTGGGGTATCATATATATATACCATATATAATATATTAAAAATATCATATATCTATATATTATATATACATATATTCAATAATTATATATTATATTGTGTGTGTGTGTGTGTATATATATATATATATATATAGAGAGAGAGAGAGAGAGAGAGAGAGAAAGAGAGAGAGAGAGAGAGACAGGGTCTGGCTCTGTCGCCCAGGCTGGAGTGCAGTGCTGTGATTTTGGCCCACTGCCACCTCCACTTCCCAGGCTCAAGAGGTCCTCCCACCTCAACCCCCTGAGTAGCTGGGACCACAGGTGCACACCACCATACCCAGATAATTGTTTTATATTTTTTGTAGAGGTGAGGTTTCACCATGATGCCCAGGCTGGTCTCGAACTCCTGGGCTCCAGAAATCCATCTGCTTCCACCCTCATAGAGCCTATGGGGGCAGGGGATGGTGAGAGTGAGGGGTGTGGCATTAGAGGCTGTGGGGGGTTGTGGGGCAGGACTTGACATCAGAGGCTATGGAAGGGATGTGTGCAGAACAGGGTAACATCAGAGGCTGTGTGGGAAGTGTGTGTGTGAGGAGGGGCGGGGCATCAGAAGCTGTGGGAATGGTGTGTGGGAAGGGGTGTGGCATCAGAGGCTGTGGGGGGTTGTGGGGCAGGACTTGGCATCAGAGGCTATGGTAGGGATATGTACGGAGGGGTGTGTCACGAGAGGCTGTAGGGGAGGGCGTATGGGGAGGGATGTGTATCAGAGGCTGTCAGAGGTGAGAAGAGCAGGGCATCATAGGCTGATGGGTCTTGTGTACGGAATTCAACATCCCCATAAAGTCTGTACACACCACATTTCTGTTTTTTTTTTTTTTTTTTTTGAGATGGAGTCTCGCTCTGCCGCCCAGGCTGGAGTGCAGTGGCGGGATCTCAGCTCACTGCAAGCTCCGCCTCCCGGGTTCCCGCCATTCTCCTGCCTCAGCCTCCCGAGTAGCTGGGACTACAGGCGCCCGCCATCACGCCCGGCTAATTTTTTTTTGTATTTTTAGTAGAGACGGGTTTTCACCGTGTTAGCCAGGATGGTCTCGATTTCCTGACCTCGTGATCCGCCCACCTCGGCCTCCCAAAGTGCTGGGATTACAGGCGTGAGCCACGGCGCCCGGCCACACACCACATTTCTCTTAAAGGTACAGCTAGGTGAAGCATATTGGGTCTGTATTTTCCAGTCACTGGGGGTGAGTGTAACAAATATGTTTTATGTATAAGGGCAAGAGCGCTTAAAAACATGGAGACTTCCCTAGAGACGAGACCTAGACAGATAAGGATTTCGGGATTATTATTTTCCTAAGTGATGCAGGGTGATAGTGGAAAACTCCCCCAGTGAGACTTTGGGGGCAAATAACAAGTATTAGCAAAATTATCCAGGCGCTTCTTTTCATGAAGAAACACAAAGGCTCGAGCATGCTAACATCCAAACTCCTGATTATTAAAGCAGTTGAATTCTACTTTGCTATTGCAAAGAAGAAAGGATAAAAATATCAGTTCTCATTACCTCTCCCCATACTTTGCCCCATTTCTCCTTTCAGCTCTTGCCTGAAGGTTTATGGTCCCAGCAAGCTCGGTTGTTTCACGCTGACCACTTTGTTTATTTATGTTTAGCTCTGCTCTGCATCTCTGGTCTCATCTTTGATGCATCATAAATACTAATGAGCTCGTTTGTTTTTCTTACTGACAATAATGAAGAGGAGTAAGTGTTTGGGTGGTTTCCCTGTCCCTAAATATGTCCTCCCAAAGAGCCTCAATTCACCAAAGAGTTGTTTAGATTAAAACAAGCTCTTGTTTGGGCAGTTTTGAGAGAGAAGTAGCAGCCACTCACTTATTAATGTGAAAAGATAACTTAGACAATCGTTCATCCAACACCCAGTAGAAAGCTCCATGTAGGAATAGATCTATTTGTGAGGTAGAGATGCAAGTGGCAGCGGGGAAGAGGAATAGCATGGAGGAGAATTCAGCTGCTTGTGCTAATTCAGAATGCAAGACAGAATCGCTGGTGGTGATGGGGTGCAGGTTGCTGGGAGCTGAAAGAGAGGGCTGAGATCAATTTGGTGTGTTTGGTAATTTAGTCCCGAAGAGGTGGGTCTTCTCCAATGAAGAATAATTGTATGGATGTGACTATTCCTGCTCCTTCATATATATTTATTACAAAGTCATCCTGAAATAGCTTGGTGGGGCTTTTGTCCTTTTTTCATTTCAAGAACTGACATGTTTCTAGTGGGAGAAATATGTTCCACAGCAAATTCGAGGTTTTGCAGAGGGAGGCTTTGCGTTGGCCAGCTGTGCAGCTAACCTTTCACCTGATTGCTAACTGCCTGGGGATCTCAGACGCTGAAAATAATTAGAAATCAAGATATTAGAAATCTCAGTAAATGGGAAATTCTGAATGTCTTTAGAAAACTTGTTTCCCTCCCAAAGCAAGAGGTGTATTTTGCTTATATATACCTCTTGCTACTAAGAAGGAAAGTAAGATCTTAATGTCCTAAGATGAGTAGATCTCCAAGATACATTAAGAGAAGAAACCATATTTCAACTATAAGTATGATATATTTTATGCTGAACACACACAGTGCTATAGATCCTTGATAAGTAAATATATGAGTATGTTTATGTAAAGTAGCTGTCTTATGGGGTTATTATGAGGATTTTAAAAAGATAAAAAGCGAGAAGGATGAAGGATGTAAAGTGCTTAGAATACTGGTATTGTACCAGTGTTGGCTATTACTATGATGTAATGCATTTAGAAAGATTGGTAATGAACTTGCAGCCAAACCTATAACAGTAGGGGGGAGGGTAGATAGATGAGTTGGATTTTAGCCTTATCGTCAACGTTTAAATAGTTTTGGAACAAAGGAGTATATTTACAAATTACTTGTATAATTAAAGATTAATTTAACTGATCTGAATAAAACGTGGATACCTTCAGATAAAAAATGTAAGAGTTATCACAAGCACTGGTGCATTTAGACTTGAGCCCTATGCTTTAGAGAGTCTCATATGTCATAAATACACACACACACACACACACACGCACACACACACGCACACACGTCAGAGACCAAATGGCCAGCTCTGTCACTTTAAGAACTGGTGCTCAACATAGGCTTACATCCCTAGACATCTGCTTTTGTGACTAACACCATTCAGGTCCCAGGGAAATTCTTCGTACATACATATTCTTGCCCTATGTCCTTGAAACAAAGGCAACTGTATCTGAATGTCACAAATTTGAGGGTTGTGCTGCTGCCTGGGTTGGACTTGCTTGGGAGGGTAAGAATGATTTGACCAGCAGAGCACTGAGGTAAAGAAAAAATCATTTAATTAATTTATCTTTAATTAACTTGTAATGAATTCTTGCATAAAGAGTTACTGTTTCTCAGTAGTGCCAAACGTTCATTTTCTTATTTCTCTTTGTGCTCCAATTCTTGGTTCCAGAGGTACTCATAAATTAGCACAGTTTTGCAATAGCTACACATGGTAGCTGAGGAGTAGTTTGTGATGTTAAAACAGTGCATGTTATTCTTAAATTTGTATTTATGTAGGTCTAGAAGTAATACGCCTGAAGTGTGTTATCTATTCTTTATATAGGGGGCTAGATGGAAATTGAATGCTAAAATTAGGAATAGTTTTACTTCTACAAAATATATTTAATATGCTTTGATTACATTTTCCAAAAATTAAATACAACTTCAGCTTTAAAAACTCTTGATGTAAAAATTTTATATTCATTAGTTAAAATTTGGATTTTGTATACATATATACTTTGGAATATTTTAGAAAAATAACCCATCCTGAAAGCATAAAAGTAATTTTAATTTTTAAAATCAAATAATTTATATTTTTAATGAAAATTCATTCTAATTTTAGACATTTTGAATATTATTACATTTTATTATTTAATAGTTTAAGGCATTGCTATATCTAACACAAATTATATGAAAATTTTTATTTTTAAGACAGGGTCTCCCTCTGTGGCCCAGGTGTGATCACAGCTCACTGCAGCCTTGATCTCCTGGGCTCAGGCAATCCTCCCATCTCAATCTCCAGAGTATCTGGGACTACAGGCACATGCCACCTCACCTGGCTCATTAAAAAAATGTTTTTATAGATGTGGGATTTTGCTATGTTGCGCAGGCTGGTCTCAAACTCCTGTGCTCGAACAATGCTCCTGCCTCAGCCTCTCAAAGTTCTGGAATTGGCATAAGCCACTGTGCATGACCTGAAAATCTTGATTATAAAAATATAATTATAATTTTGCTAAAATGAAGTCAGGAAAAATAAAACTTATGAAATAAATGTCATGTATGAATGATGTATATCTTTGTTACATATCAAACACCACTAGCCCGTTAATAGAACACTCAGACATTTGCCAACCTTCAGTTATATTAAAACCTAATTTTATACATATTTTAAACTTTGTCCATATGAAGGTATACTGATCAATGTAGGATAATATGTCACATTGCCTTTAGCAGTTTGATAGCTTGATTTATAACTTTTGATATTTTAGGCATAGAGGACATGAGCCTACACTGGAACTTTTAACCTGGAGTCCCGTCGCTGTTAGGAGTGGGTCTGAGCAGATGCATCGTTTTCAGCGGCCAAGGCTGCTGCTTCTAAACTGTTCATTGATTGGTTCCTTGCTGTAGCCTGACCTGTGTCCAGGTTGTCCCATGGGAAATGGAAGGGTCAGGTGCCTGAGCGAGAGCAAGAGGCTGAGCAGCTGAGAGGATGCCCCCTCTGCTTTCTCTTTCTCCCTCTGTTTCTTCTTCCCTGTCGTCTCCACAGCTCATGGGTGTATTCTTAGAATGCCAGTATTCTATACATTTTATATATATCTTGACTCACTGCAACCTCTGCCTCCCGGGTTCAAGCGATTCTCATGCCTCAGCCTCCAGAGTAGCTGGGATTACAGGTGCATGCCACCATGCCTGGCTAATTTTTGTATTTTTAGTAGAGACAGGGTTTCACCATGTTGGCCAGGCTGGTCTCGAACTCCTGACCTCAAGTGATCCACCCTCCTCGGCCTCCCAAAGTGCTGGGATTATAGGCGTGAGACACTGTGCCTGGATCTCCTAAGGCTTGAGGTGAAACTGTAGCCTTTGCCCCTCTTCTGTTCCATGTCTATAAAGCCTGACCTTTTCCATGGTTGCCAACTAATTCCTGCTAATGTATTAGCTGATCATTAAAATCTTATCCAAAGATGGGATGAAGGATGGAAAAGGCAGGCACTTTGTAGGGTTAGTTGTAACTGCAAAAGGCGGTGTGTCCTCACAGTTGATTTTGGAGATTAAAAACATTGATTCACTTAAGGAGAAGTTACTCTCTTTTTATTTTTTTAATCCTCTGATTACCCCAGGAAGAAAGTTTCAGTTTATTGTACAGTTGGCCCTCTGTATCTGCAGGTTCCATATCCAAGGATTCAACCAACTATTGGTTAAAATTATTAGAAAAATAAAAAAGTAAAAAGAATAATACAATAATAAAAATCAAACATCAACACAGTATAAAAACTATTTACATAGCATTTACATTGTGTTAGGTATTATAGGTAATCTGGAGATGATTTAAAGTAAATGGGAGAGTGTGCATAGCTTATATGTTTTATATACAACAAAGCTTATGTGTAACAAAGGTATACATCACTCATACATTGTGGACATGACCATCTGTGGATTTTGGTATCCGTGGGAGTCCTGAGACCAATCGCCTGATGATACGGAGGCAACTATATTTTAATGCTGCTTCTTGGAAAGTTTCCCCCTTTAAAAAAAAATTCAGTTTATTGAGATAAGTTAATATAAAATAAGCTTCACCTATTTTAATTTTGGTGAATTTGGTGAATGTATACATATAACCACCACCATGATCCACACACAAGATTTCCATCAGGCCTAAGTTCCTTCTCTGTCTTCTTATGGTCAATCCCTCTTTCACCTCTAGTCCCAAGCAATCACAGATCAGCTTTTATTGCTATAGATTAGTTTGCATTTTCTAGAATTTTAAATATATGGCATCGGCCAGGTGTGGTGGCTCATGCCTGTAATCCCAGCACTTTGGGAGGCTGAGGTGGGTGGATTGCTTGAGCCCAGGAGTTCAGGCCTAGCCTTGTCATCAAGGCAAAACCCTGCCTTTACAAAAAATATAAAAATTATCCGGGCATGGTGGCATGCACCTGTGGTCCCAGCTACTCAGGAGGCTGATGTGGGAGGATCTCTTGAGCCTGGGAGACAGAGGTTGCAGTGAGCCAAAACTGTGCCACTGCACTCCAGCCTGGGTGACAGAGCCAGATCCTGTCTCAAAAAAAATTTATATATATACACATATATATGTGTGTATATAATTTCATTCATATATAAACACACACATCATTCATATATATATGTGTGTCTGTATATATATACATATATGTGTATATTATATATATGAATGAAATCCTACTTTTTGATAGCATTATTTGTTTTTTTCATTCATACACATATATGTGTGTGTATATATACACATATATATGTATATTATATATATGAATGAAATCATACAGGACATATGTATTTTGGGCGTGACTTCTTTCACTCTGCATACTGTTTTTGAGATTAATCTATGTTGTGGGTTTCAATAGTTTATTTTTATTGCTGAATCTTCCTTTGTTTGGGTATATCAAGATTTGTTTATCCATTCACCTACAGGTGAATATTTGGACTACTTTTAGTTTTTGGCTGTTTTGAGTAAAGCTATTTTAAACATTTGCATGAACGTTACATGTGGACATATACTTCCATTTCTTTTGGGTTAATAAGTGGAGTGGAATTGTTGGTTCTTATAGTACCTGTATGTTAAATTTATAAGAAACTGCTTGTATTCCAAAGTGTATCATTTTACACTCCTATTAGCAATGTATGAGAGTTTGTACCACATCTTTTAAAAAATATATTTTTAATTTCAATAGCTTTTGGGGAACAAGCAGTTTTTGGTTACATAGATAAATTGTACAGCAGTAAAATCTGAGATTTTAGTGCACATATCCCCCAAGTGGTGTACATTGTACCCAATATGTTGCTTTTTATTCTTCACCTCTCCCCCTGCCTCTCCCCGCTTCTAAGTCTCCAATGTCCATTATACCCCTCCGTATGCCTCCCTTATAAGTGAGCGCACACAGTACTTGGTTTTTCATTCCTGTGTTATTTCACTTAGAATAATGGCCGCCAGCTCCATCCTCCATCCAAGTTGCTGCAGAAGGCATTATTTCATTCTTATTTATGACTGAGTGGTATTTCATAGTGTGTGTGTGTGTGCGTGTCTGTGTGTGGGTCGGTCTATCTATCTATCTATCTATCTATCTATCTATCTATCTATCTATCTATCATCTGTCTACTTTATCCACTTATCAGCTGATGGGCACTTAGATTAGTTCCATATCTTTGCAATGGTAAATTGCACTGTGATAAACATACGTATGCAGGTACCTTTTTGATATAATGACTTTTCCTTTGGGTGGATACCCAGTAGTGGGATTGCTGGATCTAGTGGTTGATCTACTTTTAGTTCTTTGAGAGATCTCCATACTGTTTTCCATAGAGGTTGTACTAATTTACATTCCTACTAGCAGTGCATAAGCATTCCCTTTGTACCACATCCATACCTACATCTGTTGTTTTTTGACTTCAAAAAAAATGGCCATTCTGGTTGGGGTAAGGTGGTATCTCATTGTGGTTTTAATTTGCATTTCCCTGATGATTAGTGATGTTAATTATTTTTTCATGTTTGCTGGCTATTCGTATATCTTCTTTTGAGTAGTGTCTATTCATGTCCTTTGCCCACTTTTTTGGTCTTTATTATTTTATTTCTTTTTATTTTTTTGTTTTGGTAGTTTTTGGGGAACAGGTGGTGTTCGGTTGCATGGAGAAGTTCTTTAGTGGTGATTTCTGAGATTGTGGTGTACCTGTCATCTGAGCAGTGTACACTGCACCCAATGTGTAGTATTTTATTCCTTGCTCCTCTCCCACCCATCCCCACCTGAGTTCCCAAAGTCCATTATATCGTTCTTATGCCTTTGTGTCCTCATAGCCTAGCTCTCACTCACAAGTGAGAACATACCATGTTTAGTTTTCCATTCCTGAATTACTTTACTTAGAATAATGGTCTCCACCTCCATCTAGGTTACTGTGAATACCATTATTTCGTTACTTTTTATATATTCCTATATATATATTTATTCCTATATATGTGTGTGTATATGTATATATCACACATTATATATATAACACACACATCACATTTTTTATTCATTGGTTAGTCGATGGGCATTTAAGCTGGTTCCATATTTTTGCAATTGCAAATTGTGCTGCTATAAACATGCACGTGCAAGTGTCTTTTTCATATAATGACTTCTTTTCCTCTGGGTAGATACCCAGCAGTGGGATTGCTGGATCAAATGGTAGATCTAGTTTCAGTTCTTTAAGGAATCTCCTTTCTGTTTTCCATAGTGGTTGCACTTGTTTACATTCCTACTAGCAGTGTAACAGTGTTCCCTTTTTGCCACATCCATACCAACATCTGTTATGTTTTGATTTTTTAAATAAAAAAGTATTGCAGGAGTAAGGTGGTATCTCATTGTGGTTTTGATTTGCAGTTCCCTGATAATACGTGATGTCTAGCATTTTTTCATATGTTTGTTGGCTGCTTGTATATGTTCTTTTGAGACTTGTTTATTCATGTCTTTAGGCTACTTTTTGATAGGATTATTTGTTTTTTTTCTTGCTGATTTGTTTGAGCTCCTTGTAGATTCTGGATATTAGTCCTTTGTCGGATGCATAGTTTGCAAATATTTTCTCTCACTCTGTGGGTTGTTGTTTACTCTGCTGACTGTTCCTTTCGCTGTGCAAAAGCTCTTTAATTAAGTCCCACATATTTATCTTTGTTTTTGTTGTATTTGCTTTGGGTTCTTGGTCATGAAATCTTTGCCTAAGCCAATGTCTAGAAGGGTTTTTCTGATGTTATCGTCCAGAAATTTTATAGTTTCAGGTTTTAGATTTAAGTCTTTGATCCATCTTGGGTTGATTTTTGTGTAAGGTGAGAGATGAAGATCCAGTTTCATTCTCCTACATGTGACTTGCCAATTATCCTAGCACCATGTGTTGAATAGGGTGTCCTTTCCCCACTTTATGTTTTTGTTTGCTTTGTCAAAGATCAGTTGGCCGTAAATATTTGGTTTTATTTCTGGGTTCTCTATTCTGTTCGACTGGTCTACATGCCTATTTTTATACCAGAACCATGCTGTTTTGGTAACTTGTGGTATAGTTTGAAGTTGGGTAACGTAAGGCCTCCAGATTTGTTCTTTTTGCATAGTCCTGCTTTGACTGTGTGGGCTCTCTTATGGTTCCATGTGAATTTTAGGATTGTTTTTTCTGGTTCTGTGAAGAATGATGGTGGTGTTTTGATGGGAATTGCATTCAATTTGTAGATTGCTTTTGACAGTATCATCATTTTCACAACATTGATTTTACCCATCCCCAAGCATGGGATGTATTTCCATTTGTTTGTGTCGTCTGTGATTTCTTTCAGCAGCGTTTTGTAGTTTTCCTTGTAGAGGTCTTTTACCTCCTTGGTTAGGTATATTCCTAAGTATTTTATTTTTTATGGAGCTGTTGTAAAAGGGATTGAGTTCTTGATTTTATTCTCAGCTTGATCATTGTTGGTGTATAGCAGTGCTACTGATTTATGTACATTTTGTATCCTGACACTTTACTAAATTCATTTATCAGGTCTAGGAGCTTTCTGGATGAGTCTTTAGGGTTTTCTATGTATATGATCATATCATTGGTGAACAGCGACAGTTTGACTTCCTCTTTACCAATTTGGATGCCCTTTATTTCTTTCTCTTGTCTGATTGCTCTGGCTAGGAATTCCACTACAATGGTGAATAACAGCGGTGAAAGTGGGCATCCTTGTCTTGTTCCAGTTCTCAGGGGAAATGCTTTCAGCTCTTTCCTCATCAGTAAAATGTTGACTGTGGGTTTGCCATAGATGGCTTTTTTAGCTTGAGGTATTTTATTCTGTGCTGACTTTGCTCAGAGTTTTAATATATTAATAAAGAGATGCTGGATTTGTCCAGTGCTTTTTCTGCATCTATTGAGATGATCATGTGATTTTTGTTTTTAATTCTGTTTATGTGGTGTGTCACATTTATTGACTTTTGTATATTAAACCATCCCTACATCCTTGGTATGAAATCCACTTGATCATGGTGGATTATTGTTTTGATATGTTGTTGAATTTGGCTAGCTGATATTTTGTTGAGGAGTTTTGCATCTATGTTCATCAGGAATATTTGTCTGGAGTTTCCTTTTTTGTTATGTCTTGTCCTGGTTTTGGTATTAGGGTAATACTGGTTTCATAGAATGACTTACAGAGGATTCCTTCTTTCTGTATCTTTTGGAATAGTTCTGGCAAGATTGGTACCTGTTCTTTGAACGCCTGATAGAATTTGGTGCTGGACTTTTTTTTTGTTGGCAATTATTTAATTACTGTTTCAATTCGCTACTTGTTATTGGTCTGTTCAGAGTTTCTATTTCTTTCTGATTTAATCTAGGAGGTTTGTGTATTTCCAGGAATTTACCCATCTCCTCTAGATTTTCTGGTTTGTGCATGTAAAAGTATTCATTGTAGCCTTAAATGATCTTTTGTATTTCTGTGATATAGGTTGTAATATCTACTGTTTTGTTTCTAATTAAGCTTATTTGGATCTTCTCTTTTTATTTCTTGGTTAATCTCGCTAATTGTCTATCAACTTTGTTTATCTTTTCAAAGAACCAGCTTTTTGCTTCAATTATCTTTTGTATTTTTTTTTCAATTTCGTTTAGTTCTGCTCTTTATTTCTTTTCTTCTGCTGGGTTTGAGTTTGATTTGTTCTCGTTTCTCTAGTTCCTTGAGATGTGACATCATATTATCTATTTGTGCTCTTTCAGACTTCTCATGTAGGCATTTAATGCTATGAACTTTCTTCTTAGCACCACTTTTGCTGTATCCCAGAGGTTTTGATAAGTTGTGTCACTATTATCATTCAATTCAAATAATTTTTAAATTTCCATCTTGATTTCATTATTGATCCAAAGATTGTTCAGGAGTAGATTATTTAATTTCAATGTATTTTTATAGTTTTGAGGGTTCTTTTTGGAGTTAATTTCTGGGTTTATTCCACTGTTCTGAGAGGGTACTTTATATAATTTTGATTTTCTTAAATTTGCTGAGGCTTGTTTTCTGGTCTATCATATAGTCTATTTTGGAGAATGTTCTATGTGCTGAAGAAAAGAATGTACATTCTGCAGTTGTTGGGTAGAATGTTCTGTAAATATCTGTTAAGTCCATTTGTTCTAAGGTACAGTTTAAATTCATTATTTTTTGTTGACTTTCTGTCTTGATGACCTGTCTAGTGCTGTCAGTGGAGTACTGAAGCCCCCCACTGTTATTGCGTTGCCATCTATCTAATTTCTTAGATCTAGTAATAATTGTTTTATAAATATGGGAGCTCCAGTGTTAGGTGTATATATATTTACGATTGTGATAGTTTTCTGTTAGACTGATCCTTTTATAATTATACAATCTCCCTCTTTGTCTTTTTAAACTGTTTTTGCTTTAAAGTTTGTTTTGTCTGATATAAAAATAGCTACTCCTTTTTGCTTTTGGTTTCCATTTGCATGGAACATCTTTTTCCACCTCTTTACCTTAAATTTATGTGAGTCCTTATGTGTTAAGTGAGTCTCTTGAAGGCAGCAGATACTTGGTTGGTGGATTTTTATCCATTCTGCCATTTTGTATCTTTTAAGTGGGGTATTTAGGTCATTTACGTTGAACGTTAGTATTCAGATGTGAGGTGCTGTTTCATTTATTGTGCTGGTTGCTGCCTGAACACCTTTTTTTCATTGTGTTATTGTTTTATAGTGCCTGTGAGATTTATGCTTTAGGGAGGTTCTATTTGGTATATTTCAAGGTTTTGTTCGAAGATTTAGAACTCCTTTTAGCATTTCTTATAATGCTGGCTTGGTAGTGGTAAATTCACTCAGCATTTGTTTGTCTGAGAAAGGCTTTTTCTCTCCTTCATTTATGAAGCTTAGTTTTGCTGGATACAAAATTCTTGGCTGGCAATTATTTTGTTTGAGGGGGCTAAAGATAGGACCCCAATCCTTTCTGGCTTCTAAGGTTTCCGGTGAGAAATCTGCTGTTAATCTGATAGGTCTTCCTTTATAGGTTACCTAATACTTTTGCCTCACAGCTGTTGATTCTTTTCTCTGTCTTGACTTTAGATAACCTGATGACTATGTGACTAGGTGATGATCTTTTTGTGATGAATTTCCCAGGTGTTTTTTTTTTTTTTTTTTTGAGTTTCTTGTATTGGGATGTCTAGATCTCTAGTGAGGCCAGGGAAGTTTTTTTCTTTTTTCTTTTTTCAATTATTCCCTCAAATATGTTATCCAAACTTTTAGATTTCTCCTCTTCCTCAGGAACACCAATTATTCTTAGGTTTGGTCATTTAACATAATCCAAAATTTCTTGGAGTCTTTGTTCATTTTCAAAAATTCTTTTTTCTTTGTCTCTGTCTGATCAGGTTAATTTGAAAGCCTTATCTTTGAGCTCTGAAGTTTTTCCTTCTACTTGTTATAGTCTATTGTTGACACTTTGCAGTATTTCTTAAGTGTATCTTTTATTTCCAGAAGTTGTGATTGTTTTTTCTTTATGACATCTGTTTCTCTGGAAACATGTTCATCCATATCCTGAATTGGTTTTTATATTTCTTTAAGTTGGTTTTTACCTTTCTGTGGTGTCTCCTTGAGTAGCTTAATAATCAACCTTCTGAATTCTTTATCCGGCAATTCAGAGATTTTTTTCTTGGTTTGGTTCTATTACTGGGGAGATAGTGTGGTCTTTTGGGGATGTTCTAGAACCTCATTTTGTCACATCACCAGAATTACTTTTCTGATTCCTTCTCATTTGGGTAGGCTATTTCAGTGGAAAAATCTGGAACTCAAGGGTTGCTGTTCAGATTCTTTTGTACCACAGGGTGATTGATCCCTTGATGTGGTGCATTCTCCCTTTGCCTAGGGATAGGGCTTCCTAGAGAGCCAGACTGCAGTGATTGTTATTGCTCTTCTAGAAACAGTACAAATTTCAAATCAAGCTGCAGTTACTTCTTGGAAACACTGAACAAGTTGTTTTCAGTTGGTTACTTCGTTAATTCCATAATAGCATTTACAACATCATTACCATTGTTCTTCAGGGCTTGGACTGCCTTTGCTTTCGACATATTTGCTTTGACAAGGGCATGACCAGTTCCATGCCCTTAACTTCCACACCTGTTTTATCAACTTCTTCCTCTTAACTGTCCTCTTGTACAGTTGGAGTCTGGTTTTTTCTTAAATGTTTGAGATAGCTTTACCATGAACTTTGAATTTCTCAGCAGCTGCTAGCTGTGCTCGCTGAGATAAATCTTCATTTTTGGTTCCCCCTGAAAACTATGTAGGTATCCAAAGCAGGGCTCTTATAGACATCTGGTTTTGTGATGACAAAGAGAGGATATTCTTAGATTTCCAGATAGTGACTCTAGTAACCCCTGTAACCTGTCAAAGATTCAGTTTGGACATAGCCTTCTGTGCTTTCTTTTCACTCTGACTCTGTTTTGCTTTACTGACTGGTTCTTCATTAATTTCAACTGCTGCTGCCAGCTGGGCTTGTTGTGTGGTTGTCTGTGTGGAATCCTGTTCCTCAGGCTCTGGTACTGATTCATCACTGTCAGATTCTGTTACAGACCCTCTGTCAGCCTGGAGCTGCGGCACCTCCTGTTCCATAGCAGGGATGGTTTCTGTGGCTTTGCTGGGCATTTTGCGCAGGGAATGCAGAACCCTTTGCCCGCTTTTTGACGGGATTATTTATTTTTCTCCTTGCTGATTTGAGTTCCTTGCAGATTATGGAGATTAGTCAAAATACTGTTGGATGCATAGTTTGCAAATATTTTCTACCATTCTGTGGGTTGCCTGTTTACTCTGCTGATTATTTATTTTGTTGTACAGAAGCTTTTTAATCAGGTCCCATTTATTTATTTTTGCTTTTGTTGCATTTGCTTTTGGGGTCTGAGTCATAAATTCTTTGCCTAGGCCAATGTCTAGAAGAGTTTTTTCTAGGTTTTCTTCTAGGATTTTTATAATTTCAGGTCTTAGATTTAAGTCTTTAATCCATCTTGAGATGATTTTTATATATGGTGAGAGATAGGAATCCAGTTTCATTCTTCTACATATGGCTATCCAGTTTCCAGCACCATTTACTGAACAGGGTTTCCTTTCCCTAATTTATGTTTTTGTGTACTTTGTTGCAGATCAGTTGGTTGTAAGTATCTGACTTTGTTTCTGGGTTCTGTGCACTGTTCCTTTGGCCTATGTGTATACTTTTGTGCCAGTACCATGCTGTTTTGGCTACTACAGCCTTGTAGTATAATTTGAAGTTGGATAATGTGTTGCCTCCAGATTTGTTCTTTTTGCTTAGGATTGCTTTGGCTATTTAGGCAGTTTTTGGGTTCTATATGAATTTTAGAATTTTTTTCTAATTCTGTGAACAATGATGTTGGTATTTTGATAGAAATTGCATTGAATCTGTAGATTGCTTTGGGAAGTATGGTTGTTTTTATGATATTAATTCTTCCAGTCCATAAGCGTGACATGTATTTCCATTTGTGTCACTGTGCTTTCTTTCAGCAGTGTTTTGTAGTTCTCCTTGTATAGATCTTTCACCTCCTTGGTTAAGTATATTCCCAGGTATTTTATTTTATTTTTTGCAGCTATTGTAAAGGGAATTGAGTTCTTGATTTGAGTCTCAGCTTGATTGTTGTCAGTATATAGTAGTGCTACTGACTTGTGTACACTGATTTTGTAACCTGAGACTTTACTGAATTCATTTATTAAATCTAGAAGTCTTTTGGAGGAGACTTTAGGGTTTTTTAGGTATATGATTATATCATTGGAAAACGTAGATAGTTTGACTTCCTCTTTTAGAATTTGGAGGCCCTTTATTTCTTTCTCTTGCTTGATTGCGCTGGCTAGGATTTCCTTCCTCTACATCTTTGCCATCACTTGTTATTTGCAGTCTTTTTAATTTTAGCCATTCTAGTGGGTGCATCCTGGTGTTTCATTGTGATTTTTATTTGTATTTCCTTGATGACTAATGATAAAGAGCATTTTTTTCTTGTGCTTATTTGCCATCCATGTCTTCTTTGGCAAAATGTCTGTTCAAATATTTTTCCTATTTGTCTTATTATTGAACTGTAAGCATTTTTTATGTACTTTGGATAGATGTAAGTTTTGCAAATATTTTTGCAAAAAGGATTTTTTGAAGAGTAAAATGTTTATATTTTTGATGGAGTCCAATTTATCAATTACAAAAATAGTTCCTGCTTTTTGTGTCTTACTGAAGAAATCTTTGCCTAACCCAAAGTCATTAAGATTTTCTCCCGTGTATTCCAGAAATTTTATAGTACTAGCCCTCATATTTAGGTCTATAATGCATTTTGAGTTGTTCTTTTCTTTTTTGCATGTGGATGACCAATTGCCCCAGGGCCATTTGTTAAAAAGATTTTTTTAATCCATTGCCCTGGCACCTTTGTTAAAACCCAACTGATCATTTATGTGTGTTTAATTCTGGACAGTATGCCATTTTCACTGATGTCTACATTTATTGTTTCATAACTGTCACACTATTTTAAATGACTGAAGTTTAGGAAGATAAGAGAATAAAAAGCTTCAGGCAGCTCAGAAATAAAACTCTAATGAAAGGATGACCAATGGCACCCAAGTATGTATTTTGGGACGTGCCAAATCACACTGACAATTTGCAGTGAAGAGAATTTCTATTTTGGGATTAAGCCTGCAATTAAGGTTTTCTATAAAGTTGCTTCTAGAATGCTCTGTGTCACCCTAACTCAGGGGTACCTCTGTATTTAGGGACACCTAAAATAAACCAAACCTTGGACACTTATTCTGATCTTGTAGATAGGAAATGACAGAAAGTTTGTACATGTTGCCCATCAGAGAAGTCACGCTAGGTGTTACATTGCAATCTCTCTGCAGAACAAGTTCTTACCAGCTAAAGATGAGATAACCCTCTTGCTGATATGAAAAGTAAAAATACTTGTTGCTCTGTTTACTGGAAGTTTAGGATCTAATTTTTCTGTCTTTGATTGACAGCGTGATCTTGGATATGAGTCCCTTACCTGAGATGCATCCCATCTCAGTGGGTAGACAACATAATTTTGTCTTTATTTACCACCTGCCATCTATATAAGTAGGTTGAATTCAAGAGCGAAGTACAAGGCTGAGTCAGGTCAGAAGGGCATCAGTGTTCATAGTCTTAATCTCTTCTCTAGAGCATATCCTCTATCCCAGGAAATAAAGACATGATTAAAAAAATTGGCTCTGCATTCCTTTGGAAACAAAGAGTGAGAGGGTAATCATAGTTGGGCACAGAGGAAAGGTGAGTGGGTCACATGATGTACTACCTGGCAAATTATCTGTGCCTAGGCTGTCCCTTTCCCCAACATCAACGTAGAAAATAGTTCACAACCTTTTTTTTTTTTTTTTTTTTTTGACAGAGTTTTGCTCTATCACCCAGGCTGGAGGATAGTGGCACGATCTCAGCTCACTGCAACTTCCGTCTCCCAGTTTTAAGTGATTCTCCTGCCTTTCAGCCTCCCGAGTAGCTGGGATTACAGGTGGATGCCACCAGGCCCAGCTATTTTTTTTTTTTTCATACTTTTAATAGAGATGAGGTTTCACCATGTTGGGCAGGCTGGTCTCGAACTCCTGACCTCAGGTGATCCACCCACCTGGGCCTCCCAAAGTGCTGGGATCACAGGCATGAGCCTCTGCGTGTGGCCAACACAACCATTTTCTTATACTTATTGAAGTTGAGTTGCTTATATTTCAGTTAGATTTGTCCAGCCACAGCTCTCTGTGGCCTGTATGCTCGGTGGAGTTTTGTTGACTAGAATTGTTCTAACCACATTTCTTTAATAATCAATCCACTGCACAAATTCTACCCTTGTCTTCAAATGGCAACATGGTAGCCCAATCAACAAGGGGCCTTGTTATTTGGAGCGGAGAGCTCCTAGTGGTTGCTGCTCTCCTGACCTAGCTTGTTCAGCCTTCTCAAGGTACATGTCTGGGAGATAGGAGCTACCATTCATGAAGAGCATCTTGTGATGTTTATCACATCGTTTATTCTGAAAGCATCTCCCCACCCCCACCCTTAATTATGAAAATAAGACTGGCTATAGTAAAAATAGGAAACATGTTAACAATCTAGAAAAATCATCATTAAAAAAAATCCCTGAGTACTAAATTTATGCTAGAGTATACCTCAAATAATGAATCTCTCAAGTGAAAAATAATGTGCAGTATGAGTTTTTCCCCTAAATAAGAAAACTTTGTATAGGGTGTGTGTGTGTGTGTGTGTTTGGTCAGGAGCTCTCCTCTAACACTGATATTAACTCAATAATAGATGGGTTATTAGCACTGAAATTGGCCTTAACTTCAAACCTTTAATTTTACAGGTAGGAAAACTAGGGCCCAACAAGATGAGGTGATCCTCCTAAGGCCTGGAGTGACGAGGTGATTCTCCTAAGGTACCACAGCCTCGATGTGGCAGTGTCCAGAGAAGCCCAGGTTCAGTGGTATCAATGGTTTTAGACTTTTTGAGGTGTATTAGGCAGTTTCTTCAGAGAAACAGAACCACTAGGAGATATATATGTATTCTAGGATTTGGTTCATGTGATTATGGAGGCCAAGAAGTTCCGTGATCTGCCATCTGCAAGCTGGAGAACCAGGCAATCCAGTGGTATAATTCAGTATGAGGCCAAAGGCCTAAGAGACAGGGGAGCTGGTGGTGTAAGTTCTGGTGCAAGTCCAAAGGCCCAAGAACTGGGAGCACTGATGTCCAAGGGCAGAAGAAATTGGACATCCCAGTTTAAGCAGAGAGAGAGAGAGAAAATTCATCTTTTGACTGCCTTTTTGTTCTATTTGGGCCCTCAATGGATTGGAGGATGCCATCCACATTGGTGACGGCGGTCTTCTTTACTGATTCTAAAGTCTCTTCTGGAAACACCCTGACAGACATACTTAGAAATAATGTTTTATCAGCTATCTGGGCATCTCTTAATCCAGTCAGGTTGGTGCATAAAATTAACAATCACAAGGGGTCACCTTAGCTAGTATAAATGTGCATGGCATAGGCTTTGTTGTAAACTGTTTCTTTTTGAAAAGCTTTCCTTCTCCTTTTAGAATTTTACAAGTAAGGTGACCAAGCATTCTGTCTGCCCAGGACTCACAGGGTCCCTGGACTCGGCACTTTAGTGTGAAAACTAGGGAATGTCTGGAAAGGCCAGGATGAGTTGGTCACCCTGGTTTACAGGGGTTTGCACCTATTCACCTGAGTGGTTTTGTCATACATTTCCATGGATAGAACTGATTTCTGTACTTACCATTTCACTTTCTGCTATCAAGCACTGTTGACTAAAGCTTCACCTGGAAAGGTTTTATCTCAGCAGAGGTATTTTAAGAACCTCTAGGGATCTTTGTCAGAGCCTCTTGTCCCAGGCAGGTTAAGATCACAGACTCTAGAACCAGGCAGTCTAAGTTAGAACCCTGGTGCTCCGCCACTGTCTTGGCTGTGTGATCTGGGCAAGTATCATAACCTCTCTGTTTCTTAGTTCGCTTCTGTCAAATGGGGATAATAGTAGTACCCAACCCATAAGCGTATTGTGAGATTTAACTTAGTTGATATACATAGAGTGTCTAAAGCAGCACTTTGGCTATGATGAGTGAGGTCTCAGTAGATTCTTTCTTGGCTGACTGGTTTGAATGCATATTCATGAGGCTGATTCCTTTACCTTCGCTGTCCACGTGCAAGGCGTGCATATTGAAAGTGAATATATGTTGTGGAGAAGATTCCTGACTGTCCAAGCTGTTAAAGGATTCTGTCTGTGTGGTTCATTAGGATTCTAACTGCAGTAGGGCTTACCTTGAAATAGAATCTTTAAGCACGAGGCCATCTAATGGTGTCTGCTTGAAGATTACTCTGTATAAGTAACACTTTTTCATCTTCTAACTTTCCATTTAATATCAGCATGTTAGCAATTAAAAATAGTTTTAAAGTACCTTAATGATAACTAATTTTAATTCCTTGGAATAGATTTTTATCATATTTGATGCATAATTTCAATTTTATTGCTGAGATAAAGGGTCAACTCTGATAGGTAACTGAAATAGAATATTTCAGTTCACAGGAACTTTACTTTTAAGTTGTTATTATCTTGGTGTAATTAATAAAACATTTCTTACAGCAGAATTGCACCACAGAGTGAATCCATGAACCTCCTGAGTGTCAAACCAAATCAAGCTACTTCAATCCTTGAAGACTAAAACTGTTCAAACTGCAGTGGCTTATAAATTCCTAGCTTTGGATGAAGGAATCTGCAATATCTTCAGAAGAAGGAATAAACATTTCCTGCCACCCAAAACCATATTCCCCTCTCTCCATCTCTAAGAAATCTGGCCACAGATGATGACAGTGTGAAATGACGCAGTTGCTCCTATGCTTGCTCCTGTGCTTGTAAAGAGTACTAGCACTCTTTACGTTCTTCTTCTAGTAAGAAGGTCCCTCTCCCTTCTCTGGGGCACAGCTCTTTCTTCTCCTCCACCCATGTATTAGGGGCTGCCATTCATAGTATCCCCGCCTCCCTTCCCACTGCAGTAGGCACCTGACCAACCTGCAATCCAGAGAAACAGAAGCACTAGAAGATATATATGTACTATTGGAAGTTGGTTCACATGATTATGGAGGCCAAGAAGTCCCATGCTCTACCATTTGCAAGCTGGAGAGCCAGGAGATTCCATGGTGTAATTCAGTCTTAGTCCAAAGACCTGAGAGACAGGAGAGCTAGTGGTGTAAGTCCTGGTCCAAGTCCAAAGGCCCAAGAACTGGGAACACTGATGTCCAAGGGCAGAAGAAATTGGACATCCCAGCTCAAGCAGAGAGAGAGAAAATTCATCTTCTGACTGCCAGTTTCTTGTATTTGGGCCCTCAGTGAACTGGAGGATGCCATCCACATTGGTGACGGTGGTCTTCTTTACTTTGAATCAGTCTACTGATTCAAAGGTCTCTTCTGGAAACACCCTCACAGACACACCTAGAAATAATGTTTTATCAGCTATCTGGGCATCTCTTAGTCCAGTCAGGTTGATATATAAAATTAACCATCACAAAGGGTCACCTTATCTAGTATAAATGTGCTAGATAAGAAAAGTTTTTGAAAAGAAACAGTTTAAAATAAAGCCTATGCCATGCACATTTATACTAGATGAGATGTCCTGCCCTCCGTCTTAGTTTCCTACAACTGCTGTGATTGCTGTAATGAAATGCCACAAACTGGGAGCTTACCACAACAGAAATGGATTCTCTCACAGTTCTAGCGGGTAGGAGTCTTAAAGCAAGGTGATGGTAGGGTTGGTTGCTTCTGGAGACTCTGAGGTAGAATCTGTTTCATTTCTCTCTCCCAGCTTCTGAGAGTTGCTGGCAATCCCTAGTGTCTCTTGGTTTGTAAATGCATCACTCCAACCTGTGTCCAAACTTCTCACTTCTTATAAGGACACCAGTTATTGGACTGGGGCTCACTCTATTACAATACGACCCCATCTGAACTTGATTACATCTGCAAAGACCCTGTTTCCAAACAAGGTTACATTCACAGACACCAAGAGTTAGGACTTGCATATATCTTTTGGGAGAACACAGTTCTACTCCCAACACCCTCTTTCTCATAGAGATTGGTCCAGTAATAAGCATGTGACCCAAACTGAGCAGTGAGAGAGTTTCCCACTGGAGCTGGTGGGGGCAAGGCTTGCCTTTCCACCTGAGACTCTGCGTGACAGCCATGGGCTGCTGGCCATCGTGGTTCCAGCCCCGTGGGGAAATCTGCCTGAGAGAAGGCAGCTGATGTGTAGAGAAAAGCCGAGAAGAGCAGGCAACATCCTGATGGGGTGCTTAGATCCTTACATCCAGACACCCCTTTCCTTGGTTTGCCCACATGAACCATTAAATGTGTGCTTTTCCTTTTTGCCCTCTTAAACTTTTCTGAGATAATGTTCCGGTCACCTGAAACCCAAGGACACTGAATAATACCAACTGAAGACAGCATTTGAAGATATGGGCAAGGACCCTGACATGGAAATGTTATCTTCTGAAAAGTCAGTGCTTAGCCAAGACCATTCCAACATGCCTGTACTGTACTTGGCAGGTAGTGACGCATGTACAGGGACACATCCCGTGTCTTGGGCTATGTGAATGCCCAGCTGGTAATGTGGCTTTTTAGGAGGCTGCTCTGAGTCCTCACAATGGCAGACACAAGCTCTGATCTCAATTCATTTATTTATTTTTTCCCCTCACAAGCTTATTCTGATCATCTATCATTTTAATATGAGTTTACAAAAGAGACATTTTCCTGAGTTCCTAAGAACAAAAGAATAACGCGGAATAATGTGCTTTTTCTAAGATGACATAAGCAATGCTGCAAAAACGCATAAGTGTCTTTTTCAGTTGCCCTATTCATGGTAAGCATTCTAAGATGATATCGCAATGCCACTGTAAAACTGCCACTCAGTGCCATTCAGCAGGCAGGAGGCTGTGTTCCTGTGGCACCTGCAGGACAATTTTAGCTGCAAATAATGAGACCTGGTAAAAGGAGCTTGAATAACAAGGAGCTTCTTATCTTATGTAACAAGAAATGCAGTCACAGGGCTTCCATGTCATCAGTTCCTTGTTGCTTTCTCGCTTTCAGCTCTGCCATTTTCGGTGTGTGGGAAACATTCCCCCTCATAGTGGCAAAATAGCTTTGGGAGTTCCTGCCACTAAATGTGACAACATTTAGCAAAGGGGACAATGTTTTCTCCTTTGTGTTTCTTGTTATTGGTAACAAAAACCTTTCTGTGAATTATCCCGCCTCTACCCCTGCCAGGCTTTCCTCCAATCCCAATGGCTCGGATTGAGTCACATGCAAGGTTTGTTCTGATCACATGGGAGGGAATTGGATTCCCACAGTGGCTCGGTACTCAGCATTAACCCCTTTGGGCTGGAAACAGCCTGAGAAGCCAAGGACTCTCAACACCTGAGCAAAACTGGGAGCCAGTGAGCAACAAAGGGGGAAAGGCACAGTGTGGGTTGTGCCACAGCACTTGGGGGCCTTTGCTGGAAACTGACGTCAGTACCTATCTAGCTGCCCCACAATTCCTTGGGGTCAGTGGTGCATGAGGTATTGGTAAAATATTAAATATCGTGGAGTATTTCTTAGAAGAAAGTGGATAGTGTTAAATATTTAATAAAACATGTTAAATATATGACATATAATGTAGGATATCCCATTTTATATTTGATAAGTTAAAAGCATATTGAGTATTAATATTAAATCTCCCAAATTATATTTAATAAATTAATATTGAATATGTTAAAAAAGGCGAAAAATTAATGAACTAACAACCATCAGACTTAAGTAGAAAGAAAGCAGGATAAATCCAAATCAAATGTGAAAGTAATAGGTTAAAGACAGACATTAACAAAATATAAAACATTAGAATAACAATAGAAAAACATTTTCTGTCGAGAGGATAAATAAAGTTTGATTCTTGAAAAAGACTAAAACAAATGTCAAACTTTTGGTAAAAATGATCTAGAAAAGAAGAGAGAAACAGACAATATTAGAAATGAAAATATTAGGAATCAGACACTAAAATATAAGCCTCTTTAAGCGTACAAACATTAAGTGTATATAAAATAGACAAACTTGTAAAAAAATATAGCCTACTAAAATTAACTTAAGAAATCAAATATTGAATAGTCTTATAATCTAAGAAAATTGAACCATTTGTTAAAAGTTTTTCCACGAAGGATATTCCAGATGGCTTTTACTGGCAATTTCTATCAGACATTCCAGAAATAAATAATCCAAATTATATACAAATTATTCCAGCATATTGAAAAAGAAGGAACAGTTCTCAAGTCATAGTTTAAGAGTTGAATAACTTTGATTCCATAACCTGACACGGGCAGAATGGGAAAGGAAGCTCACTTAGAAACCTGATTACAAAAATCCTACCAAAAGTATTAGCCAGCCAAATCCTGCCTCCATTAGTTGTGTAAATCATGAACAAGCTGGGTTTGATTTAACATTATAACATCAATTAAGGTAAAATATGGGTTAAGGAAGAAAAGTCTTGTGATCATTTTGACATGTGCCAAAAAAGCAGTTGATGAAATTCAACACTTGTTCATGATAGAAACCCTAAGCAAACCAAAGACTGACAGTGTGTTTGGCTGGTCCATTGGCTGAGCAGCATTTTCTCAGAATGCTCCCTTAATGCTCAATGGATGGCAGATGCCAAACTCCCCTGTTTTTTTGGGCTTCTTTCCCAATTTTAGCCATGTGTGGTTGTGTGAACGTTTCTTGTATCTCTTTATATATAGTTATCTTTTATTTATTTATTTATTTATGAGATGGAGTATTGCTCTTGTCACCCAGGCTGGAGTGCATTGGTGCGATCTCGGCTCACTGCAAACTCCGCCTCCCGGGTTCAAGCAGTTCTCCTGCCTCAGCTTCCTGAGTAGCCGGGATTACAGGCACCAGCCACTACATCTGGCTAATTTTTATACTTTTAGTAGAGATGATGTTTCGCCATGTTGGTCAGGCTGGTCTTGAACTCCTTACTTCAGGGGATCCGCCTGCCTTGGCTGCCCAAAGTGCTGGGATTACAGGCATAAGCCACCATGCCTGCTTGATCTTTTATTTTTTAGAATAAAAATAGGCACATATATATGCCATTCTCCTCTTTGTTTCATTTGACATACTATAGACGTATTTTCTTTTACATATATGTACCTACCTCTCTTTTTAGTGGTTACATAGAATTTCATTGTATATAAGCCATAATTCGTGAACTATGTTAAGAAAAAATAATTCAGCCACCTGAAGACTGAGTGTAGCTTTTAATATGTATAGAATAATAATTGAGTTGGGGGGAATTAAAACCATATACCATAAAAAACTGGGCACTCAGCAGATTTCTGCCTATTACAGAAAAATCTGGGCTCCTTACAGTTGTAAAACTGTGAATTAAGATTTGGGTGACTGTGACCACAGCACCGTTTGGAGGTCATCTTTCTGTATATAGGTGTAAAAGTGAGAGAGGGCAAATCCAGCATTGCTTCTGGCGATGTGATCAGATAGCGAGAACTTTACAAAGTCTGTGAACACAAGTGCTTTCATCCTAGAAAAGTCTTGTAAACACTCCTACTACTCCCCACACTCTCAGTGCCCCTGAAATGTGTTAGACTGTTCATTTCAAGTCACACACAGACTCTATGATTTCCAGTTTGGTGAACTGACTGAGGGGCATGAAGGGGTCAGGCAGTCACGTTCTAGAATTGAAAGGCATCTGGGTGGAGGGAGAGAGAATCCAGTCCCCACCGCACACCACTGCAGGTTCTGGCAAGTTACTTGGGCTCCCCTGAGCCTCTCTTCCTCATCTTTAAAATGGGCAGGATGCTACACACCTTATGTGGTGTTTGTGAGACCTAAAGATAAGCCTCCCTGTCCACAGAGGGGTTAGTTTAAGAATGTAGCAAATATTGTTTTCGGAAAACATTATTCCTGAGAATAGTTTTTACATGGTGTCAGGTGGTGTTTCTGTTTGTGCACATGCCTCACAATTAGAGTAATGGTAAGAAAATTATTGAAAAATGTAACATCTGGGCTAATCAGCTGTCAGCATTCACCTGTCCTTTTCACTGGGCTGTCCCCACCAAGGCACTTCACCGAGCACTGAGGAACAATGGGGGCAGTCACTGGCAAATTCCTGGAAGAAACAGAGGGAGGACTTTAACCACCCTTCACCTCAATAACTGACTTAAAAATCCCAATTAGGCATTTCTCTCTGTCCCCAAAGTCCCTTGCCTTTTGCCCTTCCACTAGGAATCTCTTTGCTTCCCTGTGCAGGGCTCAGCCTAACTTGCTTAGCCAGATGAATCAATGCAGATAACAGATCCTACCCTCACCTAGAAGCAGTTTTTTAGTGACCTACAGTTTTACTGTAACTTAACGTTTGAGGTCTCATCGTAGTTGCCCACTCCAAATTCTTAGCAAAATGTCTTTTCAATAAGATAAGATGTCATGCCAGTTGCTAAGAGAAGTTTCCTCCCCATATTTTTGTGTCAGTAACAGTGGTTGTGGGCATGTGAAGCTGCCAGGAGCCTCTTCTTTCACTGTTGTAGCCCTGATTGCTGTTGCATCTGTTATCCTGGCCACCTCTGGCTCTCCTTGGTTACACACAGCTGCTCCTGGTTACACGCAGATTCCTCCTAGACACCTCCAAGCTGCATGCGACTCCCCTCATGCTCCCTAAGCACTTGCCGTGGCTGTAGGGAAGTCAGTGTTATGGCTTGAGAGCCTATCTGGCTGGACCATGATTTACCCTCTGTTATAGCCCTGGAGCCAAGCATAGTAGCTACCCAGGGCAGGTACCCCAAAATCTTTGTGGAGTAAATCCATGAATATCCACAGACCACCCAGTGTTGTCTATTCTCCACATAACCTACAATTTCTGGTTGTGGAAGAAAGAATGTATCGCTTTCCCTAAACTTTCTGGTTGTAGAAGAATGTATCAGTTTGCTAGAGCTACTGTAACAAACAGCACAAAACAGAAACTTTGATTGTCCCACATTTATGTTGATTAAAAACTGACATAAACAAAACCTGTATAAAAAATATCCCAAATCCCCTATCACTTTGAAAGAGTCATCTTGAGAGACAATATGACCTACGACCCCCTCTTCCTCTGCCATAGCCACGTCCTCTTCCTCTACCTCTGCCTTGGCTTCTTCCTGCAACAGAAATTTATTATTTCCCAGTTCTGGAGAGTAGAAATTGGAGATCAAGGTGTTGGGAAGATTGATTCCTTCCAAGAGCTGTGAGGGAGAATCTATTCCAGGCCTCTCTCCTGGCTTTTCGTGGTTTGCTGGGCATCTCTGATGTTCCTTGGCATGTAGACACATGATGACCCTGGTCTCTGCTTTCATGCTCACATGATACTCTCCCTGTGTATTTGTCCATTCTTGCGTTGCTATAAAGAAATATCTGATACTAAGTAATTTATTAAATAAAAGAGGTGTAATTGGCTCACAGTTCTGTAGGCCATACAGGAAGTATGATGCTGGCGTCTACTTGGCTTCTGGGGAGTCCTCAGGAAACTTACAATTATGGTGGGAGGTGAAGTGGAAGCAGGCTCATCTTTCGTGGCTGGAGCAGGAGCAAGAGAGAGAGAGAGAGAGAGAGAGTGGGTGGGGGGGCAGGGGCTACATACTTTTAGACAACCAGATCTGGTGAGAACTCACTATCATGAGAACAGCACCAAGGGGTATGGTGTTAAACCATTCATGAGGAGCCACACCCATGATCCAGTCACCTCCCACCAGGCCCGACTTGCAACACTGGGGAATACAGTTCGACATGAGATTTGATGGGGACACAGAACCAAACCATATCACTCTCTGTGTGTGCCTGTGTCTAAATTTTTCCCTTTGTTGTGGATACCAGTCATATTGGATTGGGGCCCACGCTACTTTAGTATGACCTTATCTAACTGTATATTGAGCTGCCTGTGGTCCCAGCTACTCAGGAGGCTGAGGCAGGAAGAATCACTTGAGCCCAGGAGTTCAAGGCTGCAGTGAGCTGTGATTGTGCCACTGCACTTCAGCCTGGGCAACAGAGCAAGACTCCATCTCTAAAATGACCCTAGTTTCAAATAAGGTCCCATTCTGAGGCCCTGGGTACTAGGACTTCAACATATTTTACCAAACAGTGTAGTTACTTCCCTTGTTTTCAATTCTCTGTTGCTGTTTCTCCATTTATGTCAGAAAAAACTGAAAGTTTGATAGCTTTCTGTAAAGTATGAACACTGCTGAGGAGTCACATAAGGAGACGTTCCTTATATTTACATAGTTTTTGATTTTTGTCTGAAAATGACAATGAGGTTGAGAATCTTGGTGGTCAGATAAACAGCACTCTTCCATCTGGACCCTGTGTAATTCCTGGGAGAAAATCACTGTTTTCTCTTTGGGGTCAGTGACTTGCATCAGGATACCTCGGTTTTAGCTGTGTGTTTTTGTGTAGTGAAATGCAGTGAGGTCTTGTGATTCCAGGGACACAAGAGAAAAAAAGAGTTGTTAGAAGAAACCGGATGGGATAGAAATAGCAAACCTTTTTGATAGTGAACCCTGACGCCGAATGCTGGACTCATCCAATCCTCCCTGCAACTCTCCGCAGCCCCCCAAGAAGCGCAAAAGAGCTGTCTGCACCTCTTGTCACCACCCCATTTGCAGACCCTGAGTCGCTGCGCATGGAGCGACCCGCAGGTGGCGCAGGAGGTACTGGGATCCCCGTCTGGCCCCGGTGCGCGACTTGTGGCTCTGCCTGGTCCTCTCCGGAGTCACCAAGGTGCAGAGGGAGAGAATTCGGAAGGTGCAATGTGACCCTGGCTCCTCTCTCTAGCCTGTCAGCGCCCACAGTGTCTGGAAGAGTACACAGCCCCCTGGAGGAACATGGCTGCCTTCGCAGAGGGCCCTCGAGGACCTCAATGTTGGGGCTGCAGCTCTTGTGTGAGGCCGTCGTGGGTTGCAGTTAATTGTTGCATCTGTATTTCTGGTGGAGAAGCTGTCCTGCTAAGACGCGTGCTCCTGCCCAGAGTGCAGCTCCGGGTGTGACAGTTCAGTGCAGCTGGGGCGTGGCCCCGCCGCACGCTGGCCGGGCAAGGTCGCCAGCGGGGCCTGTCCCCTTTGGAGCTTCTCTAACTTCGTGGCTTCCACCGACCTGTGGCTGCTGGTCTCTGGGCAGTTGTCCATTCTTTAACAGCTTCCTCAGGGGTTGGGGCCAGAGAAAGTAAAAGAAGCCAAAAAACCCAGTGTTGAATTTGGCAGAGGAGATGCTGGCAGAGGCGAGATTGGAGCAAATGGCTGCGATGCCTCGAGGGCATTTGCATTCACCCTGGCACCTGCGTGGAAGTCAGCACCCAGAACCCCACCTGGCAGCATCTGTCACTGCCCAGGAGCATCCAAGACAAGCCCACACTGTGTTCCACCGGGAAGCCAGTATGAAGGCTTGGTCCCCAAATGTCACTGCTAAGACACACACATTTTGCTTGGAAAGAGAGAGAGGGAGACGGGCTGGTTGTGCAGGACGTCTCTGTTCACCCGGAAGTGAGAGAAAACATGTCCCATAGGATCCCAAGCCAGGGACACACCAGGAGACTGGGGTGGTTTTCAGGGCCAGGTAAACACAACATTTTGTGCCCAATTCCAGGGAGTTCACAAATCAGCTGGTCCATCTCTGTTAAGAATTTCTTATGGATCAGAACAAGGATCTCTGAAGGATATGCTCACAGAGTGGGCTGCTGGTGGGTGATTCGCCCGGGGGTGGAGGTTGGTGGGGGAAGAAGTAGAAAGGGGACAGGCTGGATGGGGTGTGAGAAGAGCTGAATCTGGCCAGCCTCACTGTCTTGCCCAGGGCTGATCTCGACATTTTACCTTAGGGCTGACTCAGTGCTGCCGTTAACAGCTCAGAGGTAACTGCCCTGCTCCTGAAGGAATGGGAAGAATGCTGGCCTGTGAGTGACAAAATACTGTATAGACATACATGCATCTCTGTTTTCTTCTCAGTAAAACTGGGATGCCACCTTCCCAGAATGACCTCTGGTTGGGAGGCTGGGTTCTGCGGCTGCAGCACTGCCTCACTTCCCATCCAGCTCTGCTGCTTTCTTTCGATGTAAACATGAACATCTCTAAGCCTGGACATCCTCTTGATAAATGACAGAAATACATTGGAGAGAAATACAGCAGGGGTGGGAGTGAGGAGAAACCTTTAAGGGACTTTCCTGCTGAAGAGACTTTTTAAGGGACTTTCCTGCTGAAGATTAGTACCTGCATTCTCCATGCTGTGAGGTGATTTATTTTTAAACAAAGTGCCTGTGTGGATCTGACATCTGCTTTCTGAGTTTGTGTGGATGAGACACACAAACTCTAGCGTGTGTCAGAGAAGATTCTGGAGAATAGAACTGGTCCCACCTGGGATCATGCAAGACAAATCAGTAGCAGCTGTTAAGAAAATTGTACACAGGACTAGAGGCATCATGCTACCTGACTTCAAAGTATACTACAAAGCTACAGTAACCAAAACAACATGGTACTGGTAGCAAAACAGAGATATAGACCAATGGAAGAGAACAGAGCCCTCAGAAATAATACCACACATCTACAACCATCTGATCTTTGACAAACCTGACAAAAACAAGAAATGGGGAAAGGATTCCCTATTTAATAAATGGTGCTGGGAGAACTGGCTAGCCATATGTAGAAAGCTGAAACTGGATCCCTTCCTTACTCCTTATACAAAAATTAATTCAAGACAGATTAAAGACTTAAATGTTAGACATAAAACCATAAAAACCCTAGAAAAAAACCTAGGCAATATTCAGGACATAAACATGGGCAAGGACTTCATGTCTAAAACACCAAAAGCAGTGGCAACAAAAGTCAAAATAGACAAATGGGATCTAAATTAAAGAGCTTCTGCACAGCAAAAGCAACTACCACCAGAGTGAACAGGCAACCTACAGAATGGGAGAAAGTTTTTGCAATCTACCCATCTGACAAAGGGCTAATATCCAGAATCTACAAACAACTCAAACAAATTTACAATAAATAAACAACCCCATCAAAAAGTGGGTGAAGGATATGAACAGACACTTCTCAAAAGAAGACATTTATGCAGCCAACAGACAGGCAAAATGCTCATGATCACTGGCCATCAGAGAAATGCAAATCAAAACTACAATGAGATACCATCTCACACCAGTTAGAATGGCAATCATTAAAAAGTCAGGAAACAACAGGTGCTGGAGAGGATGTGGAGAAATAGGAACACTTTGACACTGTTGATGGGACTGTAAACTAGTTCAACTATTGTGGAAGGCAGTGTGGCGATTTCTCAAGGATCTAGAACTAGAAATACCATTTGACCCAGCCATCCCTTTACTGGGTATATGCCCAAAGGATTATAAATCATGCTACTATAAAGACACATGCACACATATGTTTATTGCAGCACTATTCACAATAGCAAAGACTTGGAACCAACCAAAATATCCATCAGTGATAGACTGGAATAAGAAAATGTGGCACAAATACACCATGGAATACTATGCAGCCATAAAAAAGGATGAGTTCATGTCCTTTGTAGGAACATGGATGAAGCTGGAAACCATCATTTGCAGCAAACTATTGCAAGGACAAGAAAACAAACACCGCATATTCTCACTCATAGGTGGGAATGGAACAATGAGAGCACTTGGACACAGGAAGGGGAACATTACACACTGGGGCCTGTTTTGGGGAGGCGGGGAGGGGAGAGGGATAGCATTAGGAGATATACCTAATGTAAATGTTGAGTAAATGGGTGCAGCACACCATCATGGCACATGTGTACATATGTAACAAACCTGCACATTGTGCACATGTACCCTAGAACTTAAAGTACAATAAAAAAAAAAAAAAAAAAAAAGCACCAAAAAAAGAAAATTGTATATAGGACTGGAGTTTTGGGAAACCACAATATGCTAGTGACTTGATTTAGTTTTGTGACTATCTGCAGATGTGGATATGAATTTAAATTGCAACCTCACAATGTTGTGTCTACAGATACAGGTTAAACTGAAGGAAGGTTGAAGGGTTTAAGAGCATATCTATTAAACTTCAAGTCTCAAGTAAGCCAAGTCAACGTAAGTCATTGCTGATTTGGAGCAAGTCTTTGTAAAATGTAGCTGATTTGCTTTCGCATTATGAGTTCTCTTAATTGATGCTTGCCTAATTTTGTGGGACTTGGTTTCAAATTTTACAATGGCTTTTGGCTTCACCCCCCATTCTTGTACATAACAGGTACAACAAAAATTGTTTGAATAAACCAGTAGAGTGAAAATATTTCCATAGCTTCTGAAGACCAGATTCTGAATATGGTAAAGATGGCAGCAACCCAAGGACCAAGCCAAAACTAGGTTCTGCTCAGTCATTTGATCTCTCTTGGGAACCTTTAAAATAATGAACCTACAGCTTTTTTGGGTTAAAGATCCCTCTAAGGGCTTGATGAAATTATTGCCCCTCTCTGTAGATGATGCAGGTAAATACACATTTTGTGCAAAATTCCAGGGAGTTCACAAATCAGGTGGTCCGTCACTTGGGAGGCTGAGGTGGGCAGATCACTTGAGGTCAGGAGTTCGAGACCAGCCTGGACAACATGGTGAAACCCTGTCTCTACCAAGAACATAAAAAATTAGGCATGGTGGCATGCACCTGTAATCCCAGCTACTCAGGAGACAGAGGTTGCGGAGAGCTGAAATCACACCACTGAACTCCAGACTGGGTGACAGAGCAAGACTCCATCTCAAAAAAAAAAAAGAAAAGAAAAAAAATTTCTTAATGCATCAGAACAAGGATCTCTGAAGTAAGAAAAAAAAAAGATAAAAAAAATTTCTTAATGCAAACCTCTGTCTGTCTTATGTTCTCTGATATAAATAGAGATTCTGAAAGAGAGGGAAATTGTGTTTATGACTTGAGGCAAGGGGAGGTGGACTGTCAGTAGCTCATCATTTTGATCAGTTTCCCCCTATCCGAAGATGTGCCAAAAATTCTAGAGTGAGGAGAGGAAGACAAATATGACGGTATCCAAACTTTAGGGCTTGCTCTGTTTTCTGATTCTCTAATTACCAGTTTGGTGCAATAGTATTTATTTCCTTGGTTTGTTTCTTTCCTTCTCAAGGGAGGTAACAGTAGGAGATTTATTTGGGAACCTTGGACAGTTCCTAGTGCACGCATTGCGTTGTGTTCTGTGCCTGCATCTCTTGAACTAGGTCCCAAGGAAAAGCAGTCTTTAGAATAATAATATGTTTTCTTGTCAACACTGACAAATTGGATTTTTTCCCCTACAGTATTGAGGAATTTCTGGGTGGAGATGCTGCACAAGTGTAGCTTTCAGATTTGCATTCAGCTTCTGATTCCAACTTTGCATCACTGCTTATGAGTTACTTTCTATGTGCATTCAGATATGTCTCTTTCCTGGTCATTGTCCTGTGCAAATGTTCAACTTGAAAAGAGTGTGTCTAAGGAAGAGCAGTGTGTTCAGATGCTCTCTCCTCCTATGGCCCCATGTGGAAAGAACTGCACTAGGAATTGCATTATCTCTTCCACTCATTCAGCTTTGAACCTGATTTAGCCAATTTCTGGTTGTGGGCAGCAGAGTTATTTTAAAGTCCTGATAAGTTATTTTAGAAATGAAGTAGTTTTTAACTCTAGAGTATTTCTTTCTGGGAGGGAAGAGTTGAGAGTCGTGGCCTGGGATTCATAATTAACGTATCTCTCTTATACAGTACATTTCCTTAGAGTAGGGTTTTATGTGGAGATGGAGCAAATATAATAAGGCTTGAGCCAGCAAAAAGTAAACTTTCCAGTGTTCTCAGATTCCCTGATTTCTTTAAAACTCAGGTCTTTCCCTGTGCAGCGGCTGGACCCTGAGTATGGATGTAGGTTTGCATACTAGAGGAGCTTGTGAGTGCTATGGTGCATGCTGTTTCCGTGAACCTGAGGGGCCGTCTTGGGGTGGGACAGTTTGCTCTCCCACACCCAAGGTACTCAACAAAAGGCAGACATGACCATGGCACAGCTTTAAAGAAAGAAGTTTGGGAGATGTTGACATTTGCGTTTTTTTTTTTTTTTCTTGTAAGAATGGACGTAGGAGATGGTAGATAGAATATTGTGGCTGGGAGGTTTCCTACTCAACTAAACCCGTAGACCTGTAATTAAATCTATATCTCTTCAGAAGATTCTGACCCATCCAGAGAATTCCATGCTTCACTTTTGAGTGAAGTGGAGGGCAGCAGGCCTGCTCTCATAAAAGTGTTTTTACTATAAGCATTTATTACACCGTCCTTTTACTTAGGTGTTAAAATTTCCATATAGCATTTATTAAGGTAAATGTCTTTATAGAATTTTAAAAATTGAAGTGAAATTCACATGAGATAAAATTAACAATTTTAAAGTGAAAAATTCAGAGGCATTTATACATTCACAGTGTTGTACAGTCACACCTTTATCTAATTCTAAAACACTTTCTTCACTCCAAAAGGGAACCCTGTATCCATTAAGCAGTTGCTCCCTATTCTCCTCTTTCCCTAGTTCCATGCAATCATCAATTGGCATTCTGTCTCTATGAATTCACCTATTCTGATATGTAATATAAATGGAATTATATAAGCTCAGAAATAAACCTCCACATATGCAGTCAACAAATCTTTCACAAGGGCATTAGGAACACACAGTGGGGAAAGGATAGTCTCTTTTAAAAATGGTGCCGGGAAAACAATATCCACGTGCAAAAGAATGAAATTAGATTCTTGCCTTACACCGTATCCAAAAATTAACTCAAAATGGATTAAAGACATAAATATAAGACAAAATCATAAAATGTCTAGAAGAAAACATAAGGAGAAAGTTCTTGACATTTGTTGGTGATGACTTTTTGGATATGACATCAAAAGCACAGGCAACAAAAGGAAAAATAAAAATCAAACTAAAAATCTCCTGCACAGCAATGGAAATAATCAACAAAATGAAAAGACAACCTCCTGAAGTGGCAGATCAAAAGAGAAAAGAAAAAAAATTAAGAAAAAAGAAAAGACAACCTACAGAATGGGAAAATATATTTGCAGACCATATATCTTATAAGGGGTTAATATCCAAAATATATAAGGAACTCATACAACTCAATAGGAAAAAGTCAAATACGTTGATTCAAAAATGGGTGCAAAGAACCTGAATAGACATTTTTCCAAAGAGGATATACAAATGGCCAACAGGTGTATGAAAAGGTGCTTAATGTTGCTAATCATCAAGGAAATGCAAATCAAAACCACAATGAGATATGACCTCACACCTGTTAGGACAGGTATTATATAAAAAAAAACCCAGGAGGTAACAAGTGTTGGTGAGGATGTGGAGAAATTGGAACCCTCGTCCACTGGGAATGTAAATTGGTATAGCCATTATGGGAAACAGTGTGGAGGTTCCTCAAAAAATTAAAAATAGAACTACCATGCAATCAAGCAGTCCACTTTTGAGTATATATCAAAGAAAATGAAATCAGTATTTTGAAGAGATATCTGCATCTTCATGTTTGTAATAGCATTATTCACAGTAGCCAAGATAGAAAAACAACTCATTGACAGATGGATGAATAAATAAAATAGAGTACTCTTCAGCCATAAAAAGAGGAAATCCTGCCATTTGTGCCAACAGGGATGAACCTGGAGGGGGCATTATGCTAAGTGAAATGAGCCAGACACAGAAAGACAAATACTGTATGATCTCATTGATGTGTGGGATAAAAGAGCTGGACTCCTAGAAGCAGAGAGTAGAATGGTGGTTGCCAGAGGCTGAGAGGTTGGGGGAAATCGGGAGATGCTGAATAAGAGTACAAACTTCCAGTTATAAAATGAATAAGTTTTGGGGATATAATGTGCAGTATGGTGGCTATAGTTAATGATACTGTATGATTTATTTTAAATTTGCTAAGAGTAGATCTTTTTTACTTTTTTATTTTTTTAAATAGAGACAAGTTCTCACTATGTTGCCCAGGCTGGTCTTGAACTTCTGGACTCAAGCGATCCTCCCACCTCAGCCTCTCAAAGTGCTGGGATTATGGGTGTGAGCCACCACACCTAGCCAAGAGTAAATCTTAAGTGTTTTCAGCACATACATGTGCACACACACACAAAATGGTGATGGTTGTGTTAATTCGATTGTGGCAATCATTACACAATTTATACATGTATCAAATCATCATGTTATACACCTTGAATATATAAAATTTTATTTGTCAACTGTACCTCAATAAAGCTGGAAAAATAATATGACCATTAAAGAAAAAAATGACATTATATAATATGTGACCTTCTGTGTCTGGGTTATTTCACTTAGCATAATGTTTCAAGGGTCATCCACATAGTAGTATATATCAACACTTCATTCTTTTTTATGGTTGAGTAACATCCATTGTGTGTTATGTAGATAACATTTTGTTTCTTCATTTATGTATTGATGAACAGTTGGGCTGCTTGTACCTTGTGACTATTGAATGCCTTGTTTGAAATCAGACATGAGAGGATAATGTGACAACTCATATGTTGGTAGCATTCTTTTTGGGAACAGTCACTCCACAGCACGTGGCAAGGGAACAATGACACTTCTGTCTCATCTGTAGGAGACAGAAAGAGAAGCAAGTTCCTGTTAATTCACAAGTCACGGGGATGGCTTTACTTTATTGCTCCCTTATTTCCCTCTGTTTGCAAGACGAATTAGACAAGTCTTAATATACACTAATGAGCAGTATTTCCAACCCGGTTGATATGGTTTGGCTGGGTCCCCACTCAAATCTCATCTTGAACTGTAGCTCCCATAATGCCCACATGTCATGAGCAATATTTCCAACCCAGTTAATATGGTTTGACTGTGTCCCCACCCAAATCTCATCTTGAACTGTAGCTCCCATAATGCCCACATGTCATGCCTCTTACATTGCCCTGTAAGAGGCAATTGAATCATGGAGGCGGGTTTATCCCATGCTGTTCTCGTGATAGTGAATAAGTCTCATGAGATCTGATGGTTTTATAAAGGGTAGTTCCCCTGCACATGCCCTCTTGCCTGACACCATGTATGAAGTCTTTTTGCTCTTCCTTCAGCTTCCGCCATGATTGTGAGGGCTTGCCAGCCATGTGGACCTGTGAGTCCGTTAAACCTCCCTTTTTTTTTTTTTAAAAAATACCCAGTTTTGAGTATTTCTTCACAGCAGTATAAAAATGGACTAATACACCTGCCTTGCTTCACAGTTACCATTTTTGCAAATCATCAGTCGTTTGGTAGAACTTAAACATTTCCTTTCGCTTGTGTACTTACCTTCCACAGAACATTTATTTCAATAGATTTTTTTCAAGTCCACTTTCCTCAAGCAATTCATAGTGAAATTCTACAAATAAACCCCATTTTCTGTCACTTATGGAGAAAGAAAGTCAAAAACAGAGGAAACCCTTACACCTCAGCCTCATTTCTTCTAACGGCAACACATTTTCAGTCTGCGGTGCATTCCGAGGCTTTACCACTGAGCCCTTTTTCTTGATAAAAAATGGGAGCTGACCTATTTTCCCCCATTAAGTTTTGGTATGTGCTTTTCATTAATTTGAAATATCTGGACTCAGCACTTTTAAGACTTTTCTCTTTCTGGCCCAATGGAAACATGTACCCTAAATGAGAAGCAGTGAAGCCGGCTGCATATTCAGACTCAGATGTGTTTTTTCCCAATCTGTGTCAGTTGATCTGAATGAAAGTTTCATCGGACATTTGTTAGAGCATCGCTGTAATTTTTAGGGACATGTGCATCAGGAAGCCCAGGTGGGGTTGCACAGAACAGTGCCTATGTCTGTCGCATCCAGAGGAAATCCTGAAGGAGTCTTCCTTATCCTCCTAAGTCTTGGTGATTTGTAGTTTGCATGCTGGTCTCAGAGAATGTGTGAGTCCTGGTGAGCAGCATTCATAGCAGGGGGTGGGAGGAGGTGCAGACCTCACAAACCCCAAGGTGGTTTGTGCTGCTGCTGGCAATTTAGTTTGCGAACTTATTGCTTTCAAGAGATTCCTAAGGTGGTCTTAGATATATGGTCTTATGTCAAATTCCAGCTGAGAAGTGAGGATTAATGCACTCCAATCACTAGCCTCAGGTTCCAGTTTCCAGTTTTATGACAGACAATAAGAGAATAAAGAAAGTAACACACATTCTTAGAGCAATAAAAAAGTTGCCGGGAACATAATGAAATATAGTCACTTGTTTTTGGTCAAGCTTCTTATCATCCTTTTGGGTTCACATCACACCCATTCTCAGCTCCCTCCTTTTCTTCATTTGGCTTTTGTTTGGGTGTAATTGCACCCATTGATATGAATGGTGGATGGTTTAGAATCTGATATTCTCAGCTTGGTTCTGGGTTCTACTGTTTACTATCTGTAGCATAGTGAGCAAGTTACTTAATCTCTGTAAGTACCAATTTCCTCATCTATAAAATGGCAACAATAATGACTATTCAGGACTATTGTAAGGATGAAGTGAGGTCATATATGGAACACTTACATATAAATAAGACCTGCTTATCTGCTTATTATTGTTATTTAAACAGCAAGCAAGTCATTCAGCGTCAGTCATTTGAAAAAAGCATCCTGAGAGCTGAAACATGAAATAATTCCTAATTAGTGTTTTTGTCACCAGATAACATCAAGTCCACAATAATAAGTGTGGCCTTATGTTTCAGAACAACATAATGGTAATAAATGAAACAATCTCAAGTTCAAATGGAAAAATCTGAGCGAGAGAGGGTGCCAGAGGGTCTGAAGCAGGCAGAATGTGGGTGAAATAGATTGAAATCGACTCTGGAGAAATAGGATTCCATGGGCAAGGATAACTGCTCAGAAAATTAAAAAATATATGTATGGATGGCAGTGATTCATATCCATTACATCAGTCACCAGCAAGAATTCACCTTCTTGATAATTTGTGTATGTGTCCAACATTTATTTAATTTTCTCAACCAGCCATGCAAATAACTCACACTGGGGAATCAAGTTTCCACCCTTGAGGAGCTCCTGGTTTCACCGGTGAGGAAGATGGCAAAAAGTGTTGTACAGAACACTATGGAAGTGCAGAGGTGTGGCATCTAACCCAGCAGGGTCTTGAAGTCTTGCTGGGGTAGGGGATCCATGAGCTGAAAGTTAAAGAAAGAAGTAGGTGGCTCATGCCTATAATCCCAGCACTTGGGGAGGCCGAGGTGGGTGGATCACTTGAGACCAGGAGTTCGAGACCAGCCTGGTCAACATGGTGAAACCCCATCTTTACTAAAAATACAAAAAATTAGCCAGACGTGGTGGTGTGCACCTGTAATCCCAGCTCCTCCGGCGGCTGAGGTACGAGAATCGCTTGAACCCAGGAGGCAGAGGTTGCAGTGAGCCCAGATCACGCCACTGCACTCCAGCTAGGGCGACAGAGTGAGACGCCATCTCAAAAAAAAAAAAAAAAAAAAAAAAAAAAAGTAAAAAAGAAAAAAAAGTAGGAATTAAGCAGGTGAATGAGCCAGGTGGTATGGGGGCAGGCAATGTCACTCCAGTGAATTCTCTGTGCTGAAGCCAGCTGAGCTGGTTGTTGTTACGTGCAGCCAGAACAATATTAATTAGAAGAGACAGTCAATGAGGCAAAGATGATTGTTAGCGGAACATGAAGTGGTAAGAACAAAGCGATTTTTCAAAAAAGTAAGGAAATGAAATCTGTGTCAACAAGGAAGGAGATGTACTAGAAGCTAGCCACCAGGCACAGAGATGAGGACCAGCGTGCTGAGTAGGAGAGTCATGAGCCTTTGATGTTGCTGGTGCCCAGAGGGCAGGACGGGGGCAGGGAGAGGGGAAGGGGCAATGTGGCGGAGCCACAATGTCCAGATCTGGGACTTGATCTGTAGGTGGCGGGAAGTCATAGAAAGGCTTTACTCACAGAAACGATGTAATCAGATTTATGGCCCGTGTTAATTTTTTTTTGTTTGTTTAATTTTAGAAAATAGCTTATTTTTCATTAGTTTCTCTCTCTCCTGTCTTCCACATGTTCAACAGGATAATAATTGTGGGACAGAAATTAAATGATGATTTCTCTCTTTTGTGCTGATGGAGTGATTACAACTTTGCAAAACATCTTCCCATCTGTCACTTCATGGGCTCTTCCTGAGAATACTGTCATCAGCTGAGAAATTTTGAAGTCAGCTTTTTAGCTCTAAGTAAGGGAGGGCAACCTCTGGGGCCAGTACAGCTGCCTGAGTTCACATGAACTGTGGCGGAAGGTCAAATGTCACTTATTCGCTTATGGTCAATGCAGTTACTCATTCCTTCCCTACCTAGCTTCAGTTTTAAAGATTGGCCTCTTTCTGCATGTTCCCAAGACAGCTGTCAATCCAGTTTTCTTTTTCACAGTAACTGCTCCTTTTCTTCATATTGACATCACTAGCACTAGGGGAGAATAATGTGCCCATGGTCCCTTGCCTGACACTCATCCTCCAGCGTGTCCATCTTTGGAGACTTGGATTTGGTCTCCTTACTTTTTTTAGAGGGGAAGGGAATCACTTTGCTCTTTTCGTTAAGTTCCTCTAATAATCATCTTTGCCTCATTGAATGTCTCTTCTAATTAATACTCTTGGCTGCCAAGTACCAAAAATCCATTTGAGCTAGTTTCAGCAAACAGAATTCTTTGGGGTCCATGGTGGAACCCAAGATCAGGACCATGGTTGGGCCTCAGCATAAACCAGAGCCAGAATGCAGTATCTAGAAAATTGCAGCCAGGAGCTCTTGCAGTTATAATCCTCCTTGCCCTCCTGTAGGGCTGAGCTGCCTCTTTTGGTCTTCATTCCAAATTCCTGGGCTAGAGGGTGTTGGTCTGTGGTCAGGGGATAGTGGGAGTTGGGGGTTGTGCTGTCTGAACATGGTCATTCCCACTGTAAGCCTATTGATGGAGAAAAGGGCAGCTACTTAAAAATGGTCCCAGGCAGAGACCAATCAGGCAGTGGATTTAGCCATATGAAATTACAGTTGGGTTATGTTTTTAAGTAGAGGCTAGAAACTTTTCCCCCCCTTTTGGCTGGCATTTGAAGGGGAAAACAGATTGTCCTTTCTGAATCTCTTAAAAGGCATTTCAGTTATTATATTTATTATTCTCTTCATTTTCTTTGCATGGATCACCTTCCTCTTGACTTTTCTGAGCAAAACACTCTACAATCCTTTCCTTTGGCTCTTTCTTTTTCCCTTAAGCATAGAAGTAAGTGCGTGTGTGTGTGTGTGTGTGTGTTTGCAGACTGAGTTTAACTTGGTGTTCAGATATGTCTGAGCACGTGTGACAATGGAGGGGCAGAGGGCTATTGACTGGAAGGGGAGGGAGGAGAGGTTTTTTGCATTGGTGCTGACGAAGAGCCTGGATTGAGGAGGACAACAGGGCTCATGCCTTGCACATTTACCTTCAGTTCAGATTCAACAACTTGATCTGAGTCCTGGAGAGAGTGTGGCTGCTAGCAGAAACTGTAGGAACCAGTGAGGTTCTGGGGTCTAAGTTGCACTCAGTGTGCAGCACAGCGAGGGGGCCACTGTTTCTTCTCCTGTGTGGAGCACAGTGTAGCTCAGGTGTGGTGAAGACCCCAGGGGACTTCAAGCAGTCTTGGATCCTCAAGGGGAGCAGTATCAAGAGTATCAGGTCTCGGCATGGACAACCAACTCTACTAATGGTGCTTCGTTGTGCCAAGAAATGAAGGAAACCCAAATCAAACTGGGTCTAGCACAAAGGAGAATTAACTGATGCTTGTACCTGTCCAGCCCAGGGACCGATCTTCAGGCCTGGATGGATGTACAGGTTCAGGTGACGGTACTTGGGCTCTCTATCTCTCTGAGTATTGGCTTCCTGAGGAAAGGTTTTCTCCACCTAGAAGGAAAAATGGCTGTCAGTGCCCTAGATTCACATCCCCCAGGGAAACGGACTCAGTGGAAAGATACCTTTTCATCTCCCAGTATTTGTGGATAAGAACTCTGAGGGACCAGGCTTATGGCAGTACCCACTCCTGGACCAACCATTGTGCTGGGGTATGGGATACTGTGATCAGCTGAACCCAGGTCGAGTGCTTAGTCTTGTGGCTGGAGTGCTGTGATCATAGTCCTACCAGCTCCACAGGGAACAGGCAAGGGTCCTGAGCAAAGAGTACACTCATTTCCACTGCAACATGATCCTGAAAGGCACCCTCTCAGTGGCCAGCCACAGGGAGGTGCCACCTCAAGTGACTTTTTGAGTAGCAGATGTCAAAGAGAGGAGGACAAAAGGTCCAATGTTGAGAGGACCGTACACGAGCATGTGAGAGGCTCCTAGGCAGCCCCAGGAGTACAAAAGGGGCTGAGGCCCCCACTAGCCTGTGAAATCTGAGTGATCCTTGTGACTGGACCCCACTGGTGGCTGGCCACAGTCTGGAGCAACCTGGACAACCCAGGTGATGTTCATTGATGGCCTGGATTTTTTCAGTTTTTGTAATCCCAGAGAGTGGGAAAGAGCACGTTCTGGGGAGGCGTAGGAGGAGGGCCTGCCAGTGTCAATTGCATGTCTGATATAAATGTGAAATGAGTCCAGTCAGCTTGGCCATGCAGAAATCTCCAGAAGAGCTTCACTATGGGTTTGGGTTAAATGGAGTTTCACCCAACTGGGGTTCTGAATAGTGAAAAAGTGTTTGGGCCAGTGGATCAGAAAACCTTTGCTAGAGTGGAAGCACTAGAGTTGGTGTCTCAGTCTATTTTTGCTGCTATAACATAATACCTGACTGTTTTTTATTTATAATAAACAGAAATTTATTGGCTCACAGTTCTGGAGGTGGAGAAGGTCAAGATCAAGGGACCAGCATCTGGTGAGGCCTTCTTGCCACATCAGCCGTGGCAGAAGCCTGAACTCACCCTTTTATAACAGGACCAATCCCACCCATGAAGGTGGAGCTCTTTTGGCCTAAGCACCTCTTAATACTGCTTAGGTCCCACCTCTTAATACTGCTGCAATGACAACTATACTTCGACATGAATTTTGGAGGCAATGAACATTCCAACCATAGCAGTAGGTGAGTGGAAGGATAGGAAAGGATGGACAAAGAATTTGGATGTTGGACTTTGAGATTGGAGGAGGCACCGTTATTGATGACGCCAGTTGTGAGGCTATGGTGCAGTGAAGGAAAAGATTATTGAAACTAAGATTAAAGGCAAAGACTGAAAGGCCAGAGCATGGGATGGGGCATCCAGTGGGTGTTGAAATCACTGAGAATAATAACAGCAGTGGGAGGAGAAAGAGATCGAGACAAATGCTGCAGTCATCAGTGAATGGGGAGGAGCGACCGGGAGGTTGGTAGATAGAAACTGTATGGAACAGTGAAGACTGATACTGGGGATGTTCTGTTCCAAGAGCTTGCACCTCCAGGCTTTGAGAGATGTGAAATGCAGAAGAGAAAGCAGCACCCCTTGAGGGACCACAGCCCAGGCTGCCTCCCAATGGTCACATCAAATGCTCACTGCACAGCATTGCCTCCCATGTGAATGGCATCCCTTAACTTTTTCCAACATGGTGGCCCTGGCTTCAGGGAAGGGATATGATTAGAGATTGCAGGGGATCAGAATATGTCACCCCAAAATATGCTGCTTTGGCACAGGGATTATTTTGAGACAGAGGCAAATGAGAGCCAATGCAGAAAGAGGCTTTCCCAGAGCTTCCCTTATGTTACTAAAAGCAGGTACTCCGGAGAAATAAGGCCTGCCATAAATCCCTCTCCCAGGGAGGTTTTATGGCCACGAAGAAGGAGTGTTAGCACCAAGACAGGCTGCACAAACAAATCTTACCAAATGAACCTTCTCTCCCACTGGTTTCCCCCATATATTTACCTTCCCACAGTCTGCCAAAAGCTTACATGCCTTTTCCTTTGTCTTGTCACTTTCCTAAAAAATTTATTGTTCTTCGTTAAGATGTTAAGCCCCAAGATCTAACGACCACGTTGAGTTTCTTATCACTGTTTCTCATCTGTGTATGCACGTTGCATGTGTTATACTCTCCGTTATTTTCTTGTTAATCTGTCTTTTGTCAGTTTAGTTTCCAGAGCTCCAGCCAGAGACCCAGGGAAGGAAAACAATTTTTTTTCCTCCCTACCAGACCATCTGATTTCCAGAGGAACAAGAAGGAAATGCTCAGAGAAGAGGGTGAGGGTTTGAAGGGTGTCTTTGTCTGTTTTGTGTGCTATAACAAGATACTACATACTTGGTAATTTATAAAGAACAGGAATTTGTTGGCTCACACTTCTGCAAGCTGAAGTCCAATATCAAGGGGCCAGCATCTGGTAAGAGCCTTAGAGCTGCACCATCCCATGGCGGAAGGTGGATAGACAAAGAGCCCAAGACAGTGAACCCAGTCCTGCAAGCCCTTTTCATAATGGTATTGACCTATTCACGAGGGCTGAGCCCTCTTGACCCAACCCTTCCATTAGGCCCCACCTTCCAACACTGTCACATTGGGGATTAAGTTATGAATTCTGGGGGATACATTCAAACCATAGGAGGGGGTGTGTTGATAACAGATATGAATAGAAGGGTTATGGGGGTTAGTGAGGTGAGAGATGGGGTAACAGAGAGGATGCGTGGAGTGGAATGTTGGAACTCACCCAGAGCACACACTAAAAAGAGAGTTGCCCATGTAGATAGCAGCTCTGTTACAGATCACCATCTTCCACTTGGAGCATCCAACCTAATGAGTTTGCCTAGATGCTCATATTGGAAGCCACTGTGTGTTTTCTTTGTCCCTGGCATCATGAAAGACATCTTTCCTAATAGACTACCCCATAGATTTCTTGCTTGGTGTAAATTTCAGTAGTCCTGGGGCTGACCCTAGGAGCCTCAGAACTAAACCCTGGAAATGCTACACAGTTTGTATTTTAAGCCAGGCTGTCCAAATATACCCCCATATCACTGTTTTTATGTAACATGGCATCAAACTCAAAATCTTAACTCTGCTTATATAGATTCCCTGCCTTATTCTAGAGAGGATTATGAGACAATAATAGATTTAGTTTAACAAGATAAAAACAAGTGAGTAAAGAAATGGAGATCAAAGGAAAATAAGTTTATAAAAAATCCAGCGAAGCTCAGGGTAAGGTTAGCACATCAAGTGTCCATGGTATGTTCCAAAAGTGTGACGATGAGCTCCTTAGCCTCCAAAGCACAGGCATAAATAAGATTTGTGGCACGTAAAAGATTAAAAACAAGCCTGTGTTCAGAAAAGCACAGCTATTCTTGTTACAAGGGAGCTGAGAGATTTCTCTTATGGGTCTTCAGTAGGCGACTCAGTGTGATGTAGCAAATAATATCCTCAAAAGCATTCAGACAAAATATATAATCATATAGAATAATGAGTTTCCCAGGGTTGTGTCTCATAGTGTCTTTCAATGTGGGTCAACGGTAGAGTGAAAAAGTATAGTTTAGTAAAAAATTTTCTATGGGAATAAAAAATGGCTCAATTTTTTCTAGCTGATGCGAAAAAAGTTACATTAAAAATTAAAGGAAAGAAGCCAGGTGGGTTGGCTCATGCCTGTACACCCAGTGGCTATAGGAGGCTGGGATGGGGGGATCCCTTGAGCCCAGGAGTTGGAGGCTGCAGTGAACTATGATGTCACCACTGCACTCCAGCCTGAGTGACAGAGTGAGCCTCTGTCTCATAAATACATAAATAAATAGAGGAAAGAATATATGGCACATTCTCCAGGCAGCCCTTCATCATATTATTTCTGGCAACTAAGTGGGAGTTGCTAAATATAGGATAGCAGTGAGTTTGATGTCTGTCCTCTGACAAATAGCTGCAGAGCATCAGCTAAATCATCCTGGGCTGGGGAAAGGGTGGGCATCCTGGATCTGACCAGGATTTGTGCCTGAACTCGAGGGCTGGCTCGCTTGCCCAGGGCTCACAGAAGTACTTGTCTGAAGGGCCAACACTTTCCTTGGAAAGCAATACTAGATCTGTTCTAACACACAGGTAAGTGGGTGATTAAAGCCCCAAAGTTTTATGTGAATCTTAGAAAAATATTGAAAGCAGGTTTATTCACGGTGAGCATGAGTAGGGTCCCACATTGTACTCAGTGATAACGGTAGAGGCAAACTCCTTGCCTTTGTGAAGCTTACTTTCTTATGGGAGGAGGATGGAGAGTGAAGATGTAAACGAGTGAACAAATAAAAAGGTAATTATGGCCGGGCATGGTGACTCATATCTGTAATCCCAGAATTTTGGGAGGCCGAGGCAGGTGGATCATGAGGTCAGGAGATTGAGACCATCCTGGCTAACATGGTGAAACACTGTCTCTACTAAAAAGCTAAAAAAAAAAAAAAACATTAGCTGGGCATGGTGGCACGTGCCTGTAGTCCCAGCTACTCAGCAGGCTGAGGCAGGAGAATTGCTTGAACCCAGGAGGCAGAGACTGCAGTGAGCCAAGATTGCACCTCTGTACTCCAGCCTGTTCAACAGAGTGACTCTGTCTCAAAAAAATAAAATAAAATAAAAAGATAATTACAAGTTTTGTTCAGTAGAGGGAGGGAGATGGGATGATGAGAGACAGGAAAGTCCTTACATGAAGCAAGGTGTCCTAGGTGGGGACAGTGAGGCTGGGACCTGCATAAGACACAGGTCTTGCAGAGCCAGGAAAGGAGCCTTCCAAGAAGAGGCAGTGACAAGCAGGCAAGGCTTAGTGTCAAAGGAGCTGAGGGCAGACCTGTGTGGCCAGAGCCCAGGGAGAATGGGAGAGGGTGTGAGATGAGGCTGGGGGTAGGGGGAAGGGCCCACTGGAGGAGGTCTTGGAAGGCCACAAGACAGCCTTGAACTTTAAGTATTATACCTTCTATGTAGAGTTGCTAAAATAACTTGGTTCCCAAGTATACCCTTAGGGAATTCAATGAGTAAATTTACTGTCCAGATTGGTTAGTATAAAAGTTATGGTTTAAAGTTGGAGGCAACATAGTGACTTTTATGGTACATGGATTTGATCTCAATTTTGAAAACATCATAAGGGCAAGGGTCACATCTTAGTGTTCGAAGTGGCCATATATCCAGTTGGTGCTCAGTAAATGACTTTGATGCTTATGAAAAATAGTTGCAGGCCCTCTGATATAGTTTGACTGTGTCCCCACCCAAATCTCATCTTTAATTCCCACATGTGGGAGGGACCTGGTAGGAGGTAATTGAATCACGGGGGTGGGTCTTTCCTGTGCTGTGCTCATGACAGTGAGTCTCACGAGATCTAATGATTCTAAAAAATGGGAGTTTCCCTACATAAGCCCTCTCTTTGCCTGCCGCCATCCATGTAAAATGTGACTTGCTCCTTCTTGCCTTCTGCCATGATTGTGAGGCTTCCCCAGCCATGTGGAACTGTGAGTTCTCCATTAAACCTCTTTCCTTTGTAAATTGCCAAGTCTCGGGTATGTCTTTATCAGTAGCATGAAAATGTACTAATACATTGTCTATAAAAAATAATAATTTTGACTTTGGAAGAGTTGATGGTTCTTCTGCTTGTCATTATCTGGCATGGCCACTGGTCTCTTTTGACCCCTCCTTGTGTGTGACAGGATCCTGTGTGTCCAGGGAATGCTGACTTTTGGTTCAGAAGTCAGGGCTGTTGTAAGGGGTTTCAGCCATTCCTCAAGAGATATGAAGTCATCAGGGACCGAATAAAAGAATAAAAAGGAAAAAGAAAAGGGTGGGAGGGCAGACCCTACTAGAAAAGATCTACTTTGTTAAAGGGAAATTCTTGCAAATCCCAATGGTCGAGGTAGTGATGAAGTAAATGATAAAGCATCGAGTCATGATTACCCAAAGCTGGCATTCTAGACTCTTTTAAAGAGGGTTTGATTCCCTTCTTTTAACTTGCACACATCCAGGGCTGAGTCGCTGTTAAAGGGGTGGTGGCAGCGGGGTGAACGTGGAGTGATAGTACGAGCCGGAACTTCAGTGTGTGAATCCTTGCCAACTGTCACCGTCTCCTGATGAGGTTTCCAAGAAAAACACATGCCTAGAGCACACAGCTGGCCACAACACACTCTTTGACAGTAAGGGCTTGTCCCAAATCCTGGTAAATTCTCCTGTTGAACAAGGTATCTTTTGTGTAGAGGAGACAGCCTGCTGTTAAATGGTTTTCTTTTCCTTTCCTCCAACTGCACAAGCTCCTGTGATATCTATGGTGATTCTTTGCAAAGGAAGCAAGAAGGAGAAGAGAGACTCCCTATAAGGTCTATGCGGCATACATCTAGCACTTCCAATGCAGGTCTTTCTTGGTAGCACACTTTCTACATGGGGGCAGCCCTTGCCTGCCCTGCCTCAACAGAGAGGTGGTGGGAGGAGGTGGGAGAGGGAGAAGGAGAGGGATGGGAGTGGGAGAGAGGAGGAGAGGGAGGGGGAGGGGAGAGGTCCTAATATTTTTCTCTTACAACTGGACCCCTACTCTTCCACATATGCAAGTGGTTTCAGGAATCTTTATAAATAGTGTCTCCAAAGCAGACAAAAGCAAGTGCTCTGCTTTCTTGTTTTGTTTCACAGACCTTTTCCTCAGTGTGTATAGAGTAGTCCCCTCTTATCCATAGCTTTACTTAAAGTGGTTTTAGTTACCCATGGTCAACTGCAGTCTAAAAATATTAAAATATTTTAAAAGAGAGACCACATTTACATAACTTTTATTACAATATATTGTTATAGTTCTATTTTATTATTACTGTTTTTAATCCCCTGCTGGGCCTAATTGATAAGTCTGACTTTGTCCTAGGTATATATGCATAGGAAAGAACATAGTATGTATAGGGATCAGTACAATCTGCAGGTTCAGGCATCTGCTGGGGGTTTTGGGACATATTCCCCACAGATGAGGGGGACTACTGTGATACAAAGGGAAGCTTCTGCAGGCGGCAGTTAACAATCACAAATGCAAGGGAGAGGTCGGTGGGCTGCTGATGGATGGACTGGGTCCTTTTGATTCCAGCCCCTTCTCTATTGTGCTGAATCTCTTCTCCAGTGGCAGACAAAAGCCCCATCATTGACTTACCCAGAAGAGCTGGTGTGTGAAGCAATGTTCTTCAATTATAGATACTTTTCTCACTCTTCTTAGCTTATTTTATTTTTAAATAGAAAACAAAGGTGGTTAGTTAGTGCCATCCCTCAGAGGTGGACAAATAGATTGCTCTTCAAAGTAGCATTATTACAAAGTACAGGCTTTGTTGTAAACTATTCCGTCAATGCTAAGGTTGATAGAGTTCTAGAGTACAGTGTCGTACTCTGTCCACAAATTCCATACCCTTCCCAGGGAAAAGGACTGGCAATGATTAATGACTGTGCTTTCAAACAGTTTCCTGTGCATTCATAGACACTCATATCCATAGGAGTATATGTACACACATAAAGAGTTTTTTAAAATGTTCTATGTAATTATTATTTTGCATTTGTTTTTACTTACAGAAAACTTTTTATTTTGAAGTAATTCTAGGTTAACAGGAAGTTGCAAGGATAGAGCTGCGAGGTCCTCTGAACCCTTCACCCAGTTTCCCCCAATATCAAAACCAGCAATGGACATTGGTACAATGTGGGTGTGTAGTTCTCTGCCATTTGATCACATGTGTAGACTCATGTAATCACCATGGTGATCAAGGTACAGAGCACTGTCCCATCACCACTGCTATGGTCTGGATGTTTGTGCTGTCCCCAAATTCACACATTGAAACCTAATCCCCAATGTGATTGTATCAAGAAGCAGGGCCTTCGGGAAGTGGAGAGTTTATGAGATGGATTAGTGCCCTTATAAAGAAAAGACCCCACTTTGCCCTTCCACCCTGTGAGGACCCAGTGAGAAGGCATCATCTATGAGGAAAATGGCCCCCACCAGACACTGAATCCATCTGCACCTTGATCTTGGACTTCCCAGCCTCCCGAGCTATGAGAAATAAATGTTTTTTGTTTGTTTGTTTATAAGCTACCTAACTTTGGTAGCTTATGATGGACTAAGATAATTATGCCCAAATGGACTAAGATAACGATAATAATCTTTGTGCTACCCATTTATAGTCACAGCTACTTCCTCTGTCATTCCTCAACATCCAGAACCTCTCGTTACTGGTTTTTTTTTTTTTTTTTTTTTTTTTTTTTGAGATGGAGTCTCACTCTGTTGCCCAGGCTGGAGTGTAATGACACAGTTTTGGCTCACTGCAACCTCTGCCTCCCGGGTTCAAGCAATTCTCCTGCCTCAGCCTCCTGAGTAGCTGGGATTTCAGGCACACGCCACCATGCCCAGCTAATTTTTGCATTTTCGGTAGAGACAGGGTTTTGCCATCTTGGCCAGGCTGGTCTTGAACTCCTGAAATCATGATCTGCTCACCTTGGCCTTACTTTGGGATTACAGTCTTGAACCACTGTGCCTGGCCCCTGTTTTTTTAAACACGTGAATTGTTACATACTACATCTGTTGATCCACAATTTGCTTTTTTCTCCTAACAATTAGGCCTAGAGAGTTTTCCACGTTAGTATTGAGATTCATCTGGGATGGCCTAGTCACTGCAGGTTATTCTATGTGGGTGGTACATCACTACTGAGGCATTTATAGGTTAGGTTTTGTCCCCCTGCTTTGGTGATTATCAACAACTGCTGCATTGAATATCTTCTTGTGTGGATCTTTGTGCATTTAATTGCAAGTATGTGTGAGGATCAAGTCCTATGAGCGAAATTTCTGTGTCAAAGGGTTTGTGTATTTCTTTGGGAATACTGTCACACTGGCTTCTGAAAAGGCAGCATCAGGGCACACTCTGATCTGTAGTTTATGAGGGTGGGAAGTCCTGCTTTCTGGGGTGGTTATTAAAGGCTGGTGGCAATTTTTATTTCATATTTTTATTCTCTCCCTTTGGGTGGAATAGGATCTCAGGCAGTATATGACTGCACCAGGGCAGATTCTTTTTGCAATAATTTAGCTTTTCTACAAGTGTATTGGTTTTCTAGGGCTGCTGTAACAAAGATCCACCAACCGGCTCTTAGAACAACAGAAGTACATTGACTCACAGTTCTGGAGGTCAGAACTCTAAAATCAAGGCCTGTAATTCTAGTACTTTGGGAGACTGAGGCAAGGGGATTAATTAAGCCCAGGATTTTGAGACCAGCTTGGGCAACATGGCAAAACTCTGTCTCTACCAAAACCAAACCAAAATAAAACCAAACCAGAATTAACTGGGTGTGATGGTGCATGCCTCTGGTCCCAGCTACTTGGGAGGCTGAGTTGGGAAGGATTGCTTGAACCCAGGATGTTGAGGCTTCAGTGAGCCAAGATCACACCACTGCACTCCAGCCTGGGCAACAGAGTGAGACCCTGTCTCTCTCTCTCTCTCTCACACACACACACACACACACACACATGCGCGATGACAGCAGGGCCAGGCTCCCTCTCCAGCTTCTGTCCAGCTTCTGGGAGTACCTTGACTGGTGGCAGCATAACTCCAGTCTCCACATGGCCTTTCCCTGTGTGCTTGCCTGTGTCCAAATTCTCACTTTTTATAAGGACACCAGTTTTATTGGATTAGGGGCCCACCCTACTCCAGTATGACCTCATCTTAACTGATTACATCTGCAATGACCCTGTTTCCAAATAAGGTTGCCTTCTGAGGTACGAGGAGTTAAGACTTCAACATATAAATTGTTGTGGGGAGGAAACAATTCTACCCATAACAACAGGTGTCACAAGTAAGAACACTTCACTCTAAAACACACAACAGCAGACGCCGTTTTCTCCTTCTGGACAGTAGACTTTTCCTGCATCCCGCACCTGCCCCTCTCCACCATCCTGTGTCTCACCACAGGTCCCACTCTTGACCCAGCCACCCTGATAGACCTTTAGTGCTTCCCCTTTCCAGTCTGTATTGTGACACACAGCACATCTAGAAAGAAGTAAGCCAAACAGAGATAAATTCAAGAGGAGTGAGTTCATGAGCAAAAGCAGATAAGGGTTCCTCTGAGAACATTCTATTGTAGGCCCCACCTGGCAGATACACAGAATCAGAGGGGTGCTTGGTTGAGGTCTTTATAACAATGACAAAGTATGAGTTCAGACTATCAACTCCATACTCTTGAAATAGCGTGACAAGTTGCTCATCTTTTTTTTTTCTTCGACAGGGTCTTGCTCTGTTGCCCAGACTGGAGTGTGGTGGTATGATAATGACTGAATGCAGCCTCCACGTCTTGGGCTCAAGTGATCCTCCCACCTCAGCCTCTCCAGTAGCTGGGACCACAGGGATGTACCACTGTGCCTGGCTAATTTTTACTTTATTTTATTTTATTTTATTTTATTTTTTTGAGACAGAGTCTCACTCTGTCACCCAGTCTGGAGTACAGTGGCATGATCTCAGCTCACTGCAATCTCTGCCTCCCAGGTTCAAGTGATTCTCCTGCCTCAGCCTCCCAAGTAGATGGGATTATAGGCGTGCACCACCATGCCCAACTAATTTTTGTATTTTTAGTAGAGATAAGGTTTCACCATGTAGGTTAGGGTGGCATTGAACTCCTGGTCTCAAGTGATCCGCCTGTCTTAGCCTCCCAAAGTGCTGAGATTACAGGTGCAAGTCATTGCATGCACCTGATGCCTGGCTAATTAAAAACAATTTTTTTTTAAAGATGGGGGGGGGTCTCACTATGTTGCCCAGTCTGGTCTTGAACTCCTGACCTCAAGTGATCTTTCTGCCTTGGCCTCCTAAAGTGCTGGGATTACAGGTGTGAGCCACCGTGCAAGGTCCAAGTTGTAAATTGTGACTGAGTACTAATATGTGCTAGTCATTATGATCTAAGCACATTACATGTATAAACACTTAATCTTCACAGTATCTCTAAGGAGGAGGTTCAGTTAATGAGTCTATAGATAAGTAAACTAGGACACAACTTTGAGTCATGTTTAGTTCCCAGCCTTTGGAGGGAAGGCATCCCTTATGTTTTTACTGCAAAGCAATAAAAACTTAATTTCACAATCAACCACTCATGCTGGTATGAAAGTGGCCTAAGAAAATGTGGCCTTTCCACAGCTGGGGATTTGTAAAGGGCTACAGCGACACCCCTTGATCATGCCACCGTTATGCTTTGTGGTGAATTCTAACATGTGGCAATAAACAAAGACCCCCCTCTCCCTCAGAGAGAACAAGCAAAGGTGATTTATGAAAACTTGCTATAGCTGGGAGACCGCTTTTGTTGCATGTGATGGCAGGCACTCCGAGACATGCAGGGGAGAGGGAAACCCTTAGAGGGAGAAAGAAAGGCTTTAGGTGTGCTCTGATGGGAAGCTGTTGGCAGAGGGAGGCTGCAGGTGGGTTGACTGGAAGCAGGCCTCTGAGTTAATTGGTTTGGGCGGCATATTTGGCTTTCCCTGGTTGGTTCTGACTTGGAAGCTGGCACTCATTGACCAAGTCCTGACCAATCTGGGCTGCTTGCTGTGGAGGCTGTGGGTCATAGTTCTACCAGCATGTGTGGCCTGAGCCTTGTGCACTTGTATATTCCATCTCCCCATCATGACATGGTGGGGTCTGATGGTGTATTACGAGTTCTCCTGACTGCAGAGTGAAGGCATTAGCCTTTAGCATGTGTGGTCAAAGAAATACTCTGGGTCTGACTCAGTCTCTTTGGGCCCCATGTAGTCCTGTTTCCTGGCTTTTGCTCTGCTTGCCTCTGGGCCCTGATTGCTGGCAAGTGACTTGAAGTGCTGTGTTATCAGTTGTTCTCTGTGGCCAGTCCGGCTTCCTTTTATCTTTCTCTGGGTGAGAATCTTCTCCACGGTGGCGCCAAGCTAGAGCTCTCAGCCTCTCCCATCCAAGCCCACTGTGGCTACCCACAGCTTCTTTTTTTTCCATGTGGGGTCACATCCTCCTAGACGTGATGATAGGAGGGCAGTTTTAGAACTCTAGAGAGCTTCTCCTTCTGTTCTGAGGAAACACAGATGCCCACACTGGGATTTACACAAGGTACTTTGCTGTCCAATCACACTGTGCTGAGTGTGGGAGGTTTTGGTTTTCCTGTAGGTTTTGGTCTTCCTTCTGCTTTCTGCCTTGCTGTGGTTACAGTCAGTCTCCCTGGCACTCTGACACCCAGTGTATGGACAAGCACAGGACCAGGTCCGGGGAGCCGGGAAAAACCTGGGGACGTAAATAAACCCCCTGGCTGTTATCTTTGTCTCCTTTCTGCCTGTACGGTTCGAATACAGCTGATGGATTTGAGATTTGCAGAGCTGGAAACTACTGAAACGTGATTTTGCTTGATGAACAAATGATAGTTTACATCAAAGAATGCTTTAATTTGGATGACATTTATTGAGGACTCCCTGGCTCTGGAGGAAAGGTGCTGTGTGTAAGCTGGCAAGGCAGGTCAGGGCCCTGTTGGGCTCAGAAACTGATATTCCCAAATATGGCACTTTGACATACTGAACTGAAGAAGCGTCAAGGTCTCTCTGACCTCCCTCAGCCCACCACCATCTCTCCCAAAGAACAGAAGCTCCTTCATCTGCCTAAGATCCAGACCCATCAAGGAGAACAACTGTTTCTTCTGCCCCTCCCTGTAAGAGTAAGATTGTAGCCACACCTGAACAGACCCTTTCACAAGATAATGTCCTAGTTAATCTCTAGTAATCCTTTATTGTCCCTCAACATGTTCCTGAATACACTCTCCCTAGTAATACCTGAATACACTCTCCCTAGTAATCCTTTATTGTCCTTCAACATGTTCCTGAATACCAGGGGTTCTCTCTAGGTCACATTGCCCACTGCATAGAAAGCCAATCACTGAGACAATGAGCATTTCCAGGGAAGAAGGTTCATTATTTTATGGATGATGTCAGCCAGAGAGACAGAAGCCAAACGTCAAATCCATGTTGTCTCTTACCAAGTTAAGGGTTTATCCAGTTGAGAAGGAAAACAGGAGGGGCAAGGAAGAGGAGGTGATAAACAGGCAGCAGGTGGTTCAATAGGTCTAGCATCTCATTTTAACCATGTACATGCTGGAAAACAGGAGGAATTAGGGAAGGGTAGGGAGGAGGAGCTGGTCAATAGGCAGCAAGTGTGTTTCATTGTACAACTGTAAGTTTCTCAAACTTCAGCTCTATGGGAATACAGCTTGTTGGAAAATTGGGCTTGTTTCAAGCAGAATTTTTCTTCTCTCCTCCCATAACCTGCTTTTCTAGGATGGAATATAAGCTTCTGAACCACGTTGAAGGTGGTAATCACTCTATGAGTTTCCCGTGTATACATGTTAAATAAATCTGTATGCCTTTCCTCCAATTAACCCACCTTTTGTGAGTTGATTTCTCAGTGAACCCTCAGAGGGCCAAGAGGAAAGCTCTCTCTTGACCCTCACAGCTCTCAGGGGCTTCAGCATTTGTTTTAGGAGAGGCACAAAAATGCCTGTGTCTGTCTGATCTTAGAGAATGTTGTGAGGAAGTGGCTCAGCTTTCTGAAAGCCAGTTTGCTGAAAATCTCTTCCTGGGGGTTGATCAATTAGCTGAACTCCAAATGCCCCAAGAAAACAGCATTATTGTATGAAAGTTGGCAATTATTGTTTTTAAAATAACTGTTTTGTTTTGGCACATGTGGCCTGCAAGGGGCTTATCAGAGTTCAGTTTCTGGTGAGATGGTAGAAACTCAGTACTAGTGACAATGTTGCATTTTTCCTTAGCCTTGTGCTCCCAAAACGCAGAGCTGATTGAGGAATCTCCCACCCTTTTGTGTTCTGAGAAAGGGCTAATTGTAGATGACCACTCTGCTCTTGAATATTCCAACAAATTCCAAGATGAGAGCCACCTCCACTCTTCCTTATGACCCCCATGAGAATTGAGGATGAATTTCTTGCCTACTTGCCTCTATTTAAAAAAAATTTTAATTTATTTTATTTTTTTGAGATGGAGTCTCACTCTGTTGCCCAGGCTGGAGCACAATAGCACTATCTTGGCTCACTGCAACCTCCCGCTTCCAGGTTCAAGCGATTCTCTTGCCTCAGCCTCCCAAGTAGCTGGGATTGGAGGTGCCTGCCACCATGCCCAGATAATTTTTGTATTTTGAGTAGAGATGAGGTTTTGCCACGTTGGCCAGACTAGTCTCGAACTTCTGACCTCAAGCGATCTGCCCACCTTGGCCTCCCAAAGTACTGGGATTATAGATGTGAGCCACCACATCTGACCTACTTGTCTTTAGAAAATCCCAGACCATATGACCCAGCCATCCCACTACTGGGTATATACCCAAAGGATTATAAATTATGCTACTACAAAGACACATGCACACGTATGTTTATTGCGGCACTATTCACAATAGCAAAGACTTGGAATCAACCCAAATGTCCATCAGTGACAGACTGGATTAAGAAAATGTGGCACATATACACCATGGAATACTATGCAGCCATAAAAAAGGATGAGTTTGCGTCCTTTGTAGGGACATGGATGCAGCTGGAAACCATCATTCTTAGCAAATTATCACAAGAAGAGAAAACCAAACACCGCATGTTCTCACTCATAGGTGGGAACTGAACAATGAGCTCACTTGGACTCGGGAAGGGGAACATCACACACTGGGGCCTATCATGGGGAGGGGGGAGGGGGGAGGGATTGCATTGGGGAGTTATACCTGATATAAATGATGAATTGATGGGTGCTGACGAGTTGATGGGTGCAGCACACCAACATGGCACATGTAACCTGCACGTTATGCACATGTACCCTAGAACTTAAAGTATAATAAAAAAAAAAAAATAAAAATAAAAAAAAAAAAAAAAAAAAGAAAATCCCAGGCCAACTTCCTTTTCTTTTAGGTGTTCCTCATTAATCAACATCTTCTTTATAGTTGTAGGGGAGGGAAAACTTCCTCTGTATCCTGTGAAGTTTCCATAGTTGAGTCTGTGCAATAGATTGACAGTAGACAGATTAACAGGAGAAAAACCACTTTAATTATGTGCATACACATGGGAGTCCCACAAAATGTGAGGCTCAAAAAAGGATCAAATGATTGAAGGTTATAGAGCATCTGAGCTACAGAAAGGAAAAGAGGCCTGGGGTTTCTGGGGGTGATAGTGACACAAGTTGTGGGAAGGCGAGGGGAGGCAATGCACAACAAACCTAGGTCATCTTGTTATGTAGATAAAAAGTCTTCCAGGAAACAAAAATTATCTCTGAACAGCCCTTAAAAGAATAGGTGATAGGCTGTGATAAAGCCTGTCTAGGCATTCAGTCTCTTCTCTTGTGATACAGTTAATCTTCCCTGGTTTTTGAGATTCTTGGGGAGGGAGCTTATGATAGCTGTATTCTTTCTGGAAAGTTTATCTTTAAGTGGATAAGAGAACTTCAGAGAGAGACCCTTCCTGTGGAAAAGTGGGGGAAAGAGCGGAGGGGGAAAGAGGGGTGAGAGACAGAGGGAAGAAGGTCAGAGAAACCTTGTTCTGAGGCTGCTTCTGGGGCCTTCCAATCTCCTATAGCTCAAAGTACTCAGCATGCCAAAGTGCCATACTTTAGGGTATTGTTTTCTGGGTCCTAACATAGCAGTAGCTTGAATGAAATCACCCCCTTAATTGATCCAAGTACTCTGTCTTTTATACTAGACAGGCATCAGCAGAGTCTAGTAGGGGGAGGTCAGATGGGCAGGCAGGGAGTTCAGCCAACACTTCACCAGGGAGCACCCACCAGCAGGCTCCATGTGCAAGAGGATGTCAGCCAGCAGGTAGTGGGCATCCAGACCAGAGGTGGACATTAACTAGAAGGACTCTCATCTTTGTTTAGTCTAATAAGACCAGGTAGTGCTCTGGCTGTAGAAAAACAAAGAGCTGAGCTTTCTAACTGGCAGTACCCACAGCTGTGCCTAAGCCAAATATCTGGCAAGAAAGTGATTCTTAATATGTTGGTTTGAAGTTAGATGTAGGAGGTACAACATTGAGAAGATGCACTGAATAGAACTTTTAACTTTATACCTAGTGATAGGTAGATACAGACTTAACCATGTACCAATTGCATTTTTAGTTGGGAGAGAAAAAGTAGAGAGAGATGTTTTTTCCTTCTGTTTAGGACAGAATTCCCTGGGCAACTGAAATGAATTTATTTGGGCTATTGCAATTGGGATATCATTTATTAATGAGGGAATATCCCACAGAAAAGGGAGAAATTTTGGGATTTTATAAACAAGGGAGTCATTTTGGAAGGATGGAGATGGGTCTGGAAGAGCAGCAGGGATTTCTCAACTCCTGCTGCTTACAGTGGCTTTTTCTGAGTGCAGGGCCCAGGTACAGAGGGACATTGCCACTTCCAATCTATGTCCCTTGAAACGAAAAACTGGTTACCAGTGTTTGTTTTTCTGGTACTTCCAATTCCATGTGATGAACATCCTTCAGAAAAGTGTAAATATTTCAACAGGGCTACTGTAATGTCTTTTTAAAAGAGTGGAACTATATTGTTCCCCAGAAACTCAGTTCTGGCATCTGTATTATCTGCCAGCAAATGAATCCTCTATCTCCAAATGTGTAGTGGTTAAACCTTTCCCCCAATACATAATGATTTCTTTGCAAAACTAGCTTCATAATTAGCATTTCTTAGAATGAAATGAGAGTAATTATGCTTCAATTCACAAATCTTAAATGATTTTAACCAGAGTTCACATTTCTAAATTCCTAGGTGCAACACATTCAAATTTTTTGTAATTAAGAGCATTTTAATGCTCTTTGTCTCATGAGTCACCATCTCTTCAACTTGAACCTCCAGGTCATTCACAAAAAAGTTGAATTAGCCAAAGGTCCTGGATGACAATGACTAACATATCAACGACCTGAGAGTCAACTCTGAAAGCTCAAGTCTGGCATCTCTCTTTGATGGGGATTATTTTAGCTGGGATAATTTACCACTTGGTTCATGCCATGTTGAAAATCACTCTGTCCTCATATGGCACTGATCAAACAGCTGAATGTCTCGATGCCTCTTGTAAACCCAATTGAAAGGAGGTCCAGGGTCAGGAGACAAGCTCCACAAAGAATTTTAGATCTCATAAATGTCTCTGCTTCATTGTTCTCAGAGCAGCATGTGGGCATTGGAGCAAGCTCACTGGCTGTTAGGTCCTGAGGCCTCAGCAATCCTTCAGAACTCCACTCTTGTGACCAAAAAAGATAGTGAGAATGAATAATGCACAGCATAGGAAAACTCTGGACTTCTCAGGGGAGACAGCACAAGTCCAGAGAAGATAAAATCCCATTTATATTTAAAACAGAACAAATGTTTAACCAGCAGTTTAATGCATTCATCTGCAGTGGGTAAGATGCTGTAGCAGAGGTGAAGAAGCCTAAATACTGGTATAAGAGAGGAAGAAATAATTTTCCCCCAACCTTTCTCTTACCTGAAACAGACCCCTATAACAAAACACAGGTTAACAAGAGAAAAGCAGAAGTTTATTAACATGTATGCCTCACGTATTCATGGGAGATACCAGGGAAAAATGAGTAAATCTCAAAGAGGTGCCTTACGACTCTGGCCTATACAGCATCTTCAACAAAAACAACACATTTTGGGAGAAGTGACAAGACAAAGAGAAAGGACCTTGATACACATTTTCTAGGGAATACTACACAGTCATAAAAATAATGAAATCATGTCTTTTGCAATAACGTGGATGCAGCTGGAGGCCATTATCCTAAGCAAATCAGTACAGGAACAGAAAACTGAACAATGTATGTTCTCACTTAGAAGTGGGAGCTAAACATTGGGTACACATAGACAGAAAGAGGGGAAAAATAGACACCAAGGCCTACTTGATGGTGGAGGGTGGGTGGAGGGTGAGGGCAAAAAAATGACCTATTGGGTACTATGCCTATTACCTGGTGTCAAAATCGTTTGTGTACCAAACTCCAGTGACACACAATTTACCCATGTGACAAACTTGCACATGTACCCTTTGAACCAAAAATAAAAGCTGAAATTAAAAAAAGAAAGAAAATGGATCTTGAGTCTTTATGAGCTGGAAGTTGTGGGAAGGAAAATAAATGAGAAATGAATGATAGATAAGGCTGGTTAGTAAAGTTTGTAGGGTAGATTCCTCTGATGTCATCTCCAAGCTGATAAAGGCCTAAAGTTGTCTTTGGTGATCAACCTTTGTCCTTCCTGGTAGAGAGGGAAGGAGGGACGTGTTTATGAATTTATGTCCTGCTTTAAGGCAGAAAATGAGAGGTAAGAGAAGACTTCCCTCATCTGTTGATTCTCAGTTGCCTTTGGCTCAAAATAATCCTTATACCAAAGTGGCATATTTTGGGGTGGCATGTTCTGGTCTCCAATACTGGCCCCAGCCTTCTTGATGCCATGCTGAAAGTGCTTGGCATTAGCTTACTTCTATTTTTGCGTAAACACTGTGGAGTGAGTGAGTTTTACCAATTTCATATTCATATGAGGAAATTGAGGCTCAGAGAGTTTAGGTCACCTGCCCAAGACCATGTACTTAGTAAGGGGCATAACTGGGACTAGATCCTAGGTCCCTCTGACTCTAAATTGCATGGTAAATGGCCTGTTGACCAGCATCTACAGTTGGGCTATAGTATCTATAGTTGGACTGGGAAGATAAGATATGGTAATATGAAAAAGTAACCAATAGTTTACTGACTATATAATAAGTACCAGGAGAGTTTAAAGTGGGGAGATAGTCTTGGCTGGGGGAGATGGTGACATAAAGCATTCTTCAGGGGGTATCTGCATTGGGCTTAATAATAGGAACAGAGTCAAATGTCCTCTGTGGGGGAAGACAGTGATTTTCATATTTAAACCTGCATTAGAATCACCTGAAGTGCTTATCAAAACACAGACTACTCTGATTTAGTAAGTCTTGGAGGAATACTTAGAATTTGCATTTCTAGTGAATTATTATGTGATGCTGATGCTGCTTGTCCAGGGACCACACTTTGAGAATCACTGCTCTAAGCAAAGGAAAAAAAAAAAAAGTAGAATCATAGGGTTTGGGAGCCAGTAATTTGGCTAGTTGCATTCCAGTGGAGGGTTTGTGCAAGCCAGAGTATTATGGAGATGAGGCTGGAAAAGTAGTTTAGAGCAAATACATTCTGTCACCTTTAAAGAAATAGTTTTATTATTGGAAAAAAATCAAGAAACTGTGTTCAACTATAGAGAATTTCAGTTCATATGCCGTATGGGAAAAATGCATTTCTCGCTGTTGTAGATTGCATTATTGGCCCCTAGGTTTACCCTTCCCTATATCGTGCATTCCATCCACGACTTTGCCCCTTGACTTTGAGTTTAATCTATGTGTGTTGCTTTGGGTAACAGAATGAGGCAGAAGTGATGGTGTCAAGTCCAAACCTAGGCTAAGTGACTTTGTGGGTTTCCACCTGACTTCTTGTGCCTGGGCCATCACCATGAGGAGACTGTGCCTCAGCTGGTCCACTAGTCCAGGGAAGATGAGTGACACATGGAGCAGAGCCATCCCTGCTAAGGCTAGACTAGACTAGTCACCCCCTACCTCCAGGTGCATGAGAAAGAACAACTGATTGTTGTTTTAAGCCACTGAGTTTTGTGATGGTTTGTTTACTCAGAAATAAGCTACTGATACTTCTTCTTTAAAACACTTACAATGATTTGAATGTATGTATTTTAGGCTGTCTAATCACAACACCAAATTCATTATTCATTTTTCTTTTTATAAATAATCATAAGTGAAAGTTGTTATGCTTACAAAGCCATGATAATCTTTTGCAAAATGCCAAGTACCTCACCCAGACAGTTCCTTTTTATGAAGATCTACTGCAGCCTCAGGGCTTTTTTTGTATCTTTCTCTGTGGTTTCCTCAATTTTAGGCTCAGGCAGAGCCCCTTCACTTGCCTGGGACTTATTATTCTTGAAGGATCTAATGAGCAGCCCATTATGCTGTCAGTTCATTGATTAAGAATGTCTTCAGCATGAGAGAAGATCATTGTTATGGAAATTTCCCTGCTCCAATCTATTTTTCCTAATAAACTGGGTGCAAATGAGAACCTGAGCTTGAGGAGAGAGAAGAGTGAGCTGTTAGACCAAGCCATAAATCCAGGCCAAAGAGTGGGTTAGCATTTATAAAACATTGCACTTTAATTTTTCATAAATATTGTTCTGTTGATTTGCCACTTAGATCCTTGGCTTGAACCTATTTTGGTTCCTATGAGAGAAACTGGGGGGCTTCTTGGGGCTACTGGGCAACATGATTCATTCTAGAAGCAAAAGGAACTTCATGCATTCTCTGTTCTTGTTAACAAGTCTCTACAACCTGACCTTTCATGAGAGTGTAATGTCACTGGTTAGTCACTTTGCTACCTATGTGGGCCCCGAATAGCTGAGTGAAGTGGAGCTTTTGGAGCTGTGATCTTCATAGACTGCACTTTACGCCAGTGGCTGTTGTGTCCAAGTATCCAAACATACAACCAGCTCTTCTGTGGGTTCCTGTGGCATAATAGGACATATGTATTTGGCTGGGCATGGTGGCACATGCCTGTAATCCCAGCACTTTGGGAGGCTGAGGTGAAAGGATCACTTAGAGGTCAGGGGTTTGAGACCAGCCTGGGCAACATGGTGAGCCCCCATTTCCACCAAAAATGCAAAAATTAGCTGGGCATGGTGGTGCACGCCTGTAATCCCAGCTACTTGGGAGGCTGAGGCACGAGAATTGCTTGAACCTGGGAGGCGGAGGTTGCAGTGAGCTGAGATCATGCCATGGCACTCTAGCCTGGGTGACACAAAGAGATCCTGTCTCAAAAAAAAAAAAAAAAAAAAAGCGTATATATTTGGTCTTTGTCCCCAGTTCCTGGCACATAGCTCCAAAAGACTCTGGTAATCTCCAGAATAATATGTTAAGGACATGACTGGTGGCTGGGTTCCCCTACACAGCTTCAGGATGAGGGCTGGTCACCAGAAAGACCAAGGCATGGTTAGAGGACTGGAACTTTCAGTCCTACTCTCCTGACCTCTGGGGAGGGGAGAGGGGTTGCAGATTAAGTTCAATCACCAATGTGTAATAAATTGGCCGGGCGCGGTGGCTCACGCCTGTAATCCCAGCACTTTCGGAGGCCAAGATGGGTGGATCATGAGGTCAGGAGATCGAGGCCATCCTGGCTAACATGGTGAAACCCTGTCTCTCTACTAAAAATACAAAAAAAAAAAAAAAAAAAATTATCCGGGCATAGTGGTAGGTGCCTGTAGTCCCAGCTACTCGGGAGGCTGAGGCAGGAGAATGGCATGAACCCGGGAGGCGGAGCTTGCAGTGAGCTGAGATCACACCACTGCACTCCAGCCTGGGCGACAGTGCGAGACTCCGTCTCAGAAAAAAAAAAAAAAATCATGCCTGTGTCATGAAACTTCCATAAAAATCTCTAAACAATGGGGTTTGGGGAGCTGGGCTGGTGACTATATGGAGGTGCTGGGAGGGTGGCATGCCCAGAGAGTGTATGGAAACTCTGCATCCGTTTCCCATACCTTGCCCTATGTGTCTCTTCCTTTTGACTCTTCCTAGATTGTATTCTTGATAATGAACTCTTAAAAGCAAGTTGTGACTTCTGAGGTCTGAGAGCTGTTCTAGCAAATTATCAAAGCTGATGAGGGGTTTGTGAGAACCCCTGATTTATAGCCAAGTTGGACAGAAGTTCTGGAAACCTGAGGACCCAACACTTACGAGTGGCATCTGGAGTAAGGTCAGTCTCATGAGACTGAGTCCTTAAACCTGTGGAATCTGACACTATCTCTGGGTAGTTAGTTCAGAATTGAAATGAATTGAATTACAGGATGTGATACCACACCTAGCTAATTTATTTAGAAATAGGGTCTCCCTATGTTGCCCAGGCTGGTCTTGGACTTCTAGGCTCAAGCGATCCTCCTGCTTTTGACTCCCAAAGTGCTGGAATTACAGGTGTGAGCCACCGCGCCCAGCCTAGAATTTGTATTTCTAACAAGTTCTCAGGTCACACTGATGCTGCTGGTCTGCTGACTTCACTTCAAAAAACACGGTTCTACCTGCCTTTTCAATTATTTCCCAAAATTCCTTATCGCTCAGTTCTCTGAACTGTTGTCTTCCCTTTCTCACAGGTGTTGTCCATCTCTGATAGTGGAAACCCTAATTCCACTGCCTCTTTTACTTCCAACAGACTCTGAGTCGGCCTCTCTCAGCAAGTGTGTGTGGGGCAACGGCCTTGACAGAAAGCATTTTTCTTCTCTGTGCAAAGCACATGCCAAATAACTGAAATACAGCGAAATCTATGGTATTTCTGCTTGAAAGTATAAATGATACATTTACGGTATTTCAGGGGATTGAAAATATAAAAGAGAAGTGAAGGGTCAACCTTGTCCCCCAAAAGTTTGGCCCTTGCCTAGCTCCTGGGAGGTAACCTCCAAACCTGTGGAACATCCTGCTTGGGAAGAATGTCTTGTTTACCTGGAGGCCTTGAGTCATACCAGATAGTCTGTGTTAACAGTGTGTGTTAGTCTGCTCTGGCTGCTGTTATGGGCACGTCACCCGGCTGTGCTCCCTTGCAGCCTGGGGCAGGGGCTCCAGGTCCTCACTGGGCCTGGGCCGGCAGCGAGGCAGGGATGATGTTGCTGTGAGCTCCTGCTGTGGTCCTGGCCCTCAGGGGGTGGTCTGGAGCTCCCCCTGGCCCATAGCACGACCCAGCCTGGCCCCATCGTGGCAGCCCGCAGGGTGGTAGGCTTGGGGTGGGAGCGGCTGTTTGCCTCCTCCCTGTGTCTTCCCTGCAGCAGCCCACATGATGGCAGTGGCTGCATGAGACAGCCTGCTGCTGCTATCACTGCTACAACAAAATGTCTTAGACTGGGTAATTTACAAAGAACAGAATTTGTTGCTCACATTCTAGAGGTTTAAGATCAAGGCACCAGCAGATCCACTGTCTGGCGAGGACTCTCTGCTTCATAAACAGCACCTTGCTGCTGTGTTCTTCCATGGCAGAAGGGGTGAAAAGGCTCCCTCAAACCTCTTTTATGAGGGAACTAATCCCATTCATGAGGGTGGAGAGCTAATCACTTCCTAAAGGCTCTGACTCTTAATACTATCACGTTGGGGATTAAGTTTCAACATACGCATTTTGAGGGAACAAGCATTGAGACCAAAGCACAGCATGATTTGCGGTGGTGGCCTTGGGCTGCATAGTATGGGTTTGACTTCTGGAGGGGCTGGAGACGAAGGCCAGCCACACAGCCAGTCAACCATGTCTTCACCACTGAGCCGTGGTAAAATTCCCGGATACCAAGACTCAGCTGAGCGTTCCTGGATGTGAATACCTTGTGTGCATCGCCATACATCGTTGCTGAGGGGAGTAAGTGTTGTCTGCGTGACTGTCCTGGGAGAGCACACCTGGAAGCTCATGCCTGGTCTCCGTTGGATTCTACCTCGTGCGTCTTCTTTCTTTGTTGATTTTTATCTGTATCCTTTCACTTTGATAAACTAGAATCACGAGTATAAAGATTTTTTTGAGTTATTTGAATCCTAGCAAAAAATTAAACTCAAGAGTGGTCCTAGGGACCCCCCCGGACTGCCACAATAAACATATGCGATAATCAATTACCAAAGATATCGTGTGTCAAGTGCTAAGAAGAGGAAGTAGTTTCACATGCGCTGTTGAAGGAAGACAATCTTTGTCAGAGGGACCAAGGGAGGCTCTTGGAGGAGAGAAGACTTGAGTTACTCTTAAAGGATGGGTACAATTAAAACAGTAAAAAAACAAACAAAACAAAACCCTAAAATGTTATGTTCCTAAAAAAGTTTTGATAAAAATTATGGAGAAAAACTTGGAAATCATCAATAACCCTAATTCTAAAAACCATGACCAATTTAATATGTTATTGAAGTTTCTTTTGGTCTTTTTCATATGTGCATATGTATAAGTCCATTCTTGCAATGCTAAAAAGAAATACCTGAGACTGGGTAATTTATAAAGAAAGGAGGTTTAATTGGCTCATGATCTTGCAAGCTGTACAGGAAGCATGGTGCTGGCATCTGCTCAGCTTCTGGGAAAGTCTCAGGAAACTTATAATCATGGTGGAAGGCTAAGAGGGAGCTGGCACTTTGCATGGCTGGAGCAGGAGGAAGAGAAAGAGAGGGGAGGTGCTACACACTTTTTAAACAACCAGGTCTCACGAGAACTCACTTTTGCAGGGACAGTACCGAGGGGGATGATGCTAAACCAATCATGAGAAATCCACTGCCGTGATCCAGTCACTTCCCACCAGACGCCGCCTCCAACATTGAGGATTACAATTCAGCATGAGATTTGGCGGGAACACAGATCCAAACCATATCAGCATATAGTTATTTCTAAGTTTTTTTTTTTTTTTTTTTTTTTAACAATTGAATGAGCAATTTATTAGAGAATGTAAAAATGGATGCACACAGAAAACAAATATTCAGGAATGGTAAATAAATGAAACTATTATATTAGTTATAAAATTCTATTATAATTTTAAAATAATTGAAATGTATATTGGTAAAAAATTAATATTTCAATAGGAAATATGTATTGAGAGAGACATATATATATAAAATATATGGAATTTTAGTATATAATTACTTGGTTTTTTT
>NC_045442.1:13629785-13639771 GCF_002776525.5 Piliocolobus tephrosceles | reverse complement strand
AATCCTTTGGGTATATACCCAGTAGTGGGATGGCTGGGTCATATGGTACATCTAGTTCTAGGTCCTTGAGGAATCGCCATACTGTTTTCCATAATGGTTGAACTAGTTTACAATCCCACCAACAGTGTAAAAGTGTTCCTATTTCTCCACATCCTCTCCAACACCTATTGTTTCCTGATTTTTTAATGATTGCCATTCTAACTGGTGTGAGATGGTATCTCATTGTGGTTTTGATTTGCATTTCTCTGATGGCCAGTGATGATGAGCATTTTTTCATGTGTCTGTTGGCTGTATGAATGTCTTCTTTTGAGAAATGTCTGTTCATATCCTTTCCCCACTTTTGGATGGGGTTGTTTGTTTTTTTCTTGTATATTTGTTTGAGTTCTTTGTAGATTCTGGAAATGAGCCCTTTGTCAGATGAGTAGATTGCAAAAATTTTCTCCCATTCTGTAGGTTGCCTGTTCACTCTGATGGTAGTTTCTTTTGCTGTGCAGAAGCTCTTTAGTTTAATGAGATCCCATTTGTCAATTTTGGCTTTTGCTCCCGTTGCTTTTGGTGTTTTAGACATGAAGTCCTTGCCCGTGCCTATGTCCTGAATGGTACTACCTAGATTTTCTTCTAGGGTTTTTATGGTATTAGGTCTAACATTTAAGTCTCTAATCCATCTTGAATTAATCTTCGTATAAGGAGTAAGGAAAGGATCCAGTTTCAGCTTTCTACTTATGGCTAGCCAATTTTCCCAGCACCATTTATTAAATAGGGAATCCTTTCCCCATTTCTTGTTTTTCTCAGGTTTGTCAAATATCAGATGGTTGTAGATGTGTGGCATTATTTCTGAAGGCTCCGTTCTGTTCCATTGGTCTATATCTCTGTTTTGGTACCAGTACCATGCTGTTTTGGTTACTGTAGCCTTGTAGTATAGTTTGAAGTCAGGTAGCGTGACGCCTCCGGCTTTGTCCTTTTGACTTAGGATTGTCTTGGCAATGCGGGCTCTTTTTTGGTTCCATATGAACTTTAAAGCAGTTTTTTCCAATTCGGTGAAGAAACTCATTGGTAGCTTGATGGGGATGGCATTGAATCTATAAATTACCTTGGGCAGTATGGCCATTTTCACAATATTGATTCTTCCTATCCATGAGCATGGTATGTTCTTCCATTTGTTTGTGTCCTCTTTGATTTCACTGAGCAGTGGTTTGTAGTTCTCCTTGAAGAGGTCCTTTACATCCCTTGTAAGTTGGATTCCTAGGTATTTTATTCTCTTTGAAGCAATTGTGAATGGAAGTTCATTCCTGATTTGGCTCTCTGCTTGTCTGTTACTGGTGTATAAGAATGCTTGTGATTTTTGCACATTAATTTTGTATCCTGAGACTTTGCTGAAGTTGCTTATCAGCTTAAGAAGATTTTGGGCTGAGACGATGGGGTTTTCTAAATACACAATCATGTCATCTGCAAACAGGGACAATTTGACTTCCTCTTTTCCTAACTGAATACCCTTGATTTCTTTCTCTTGCCTGATTGCCCTAGCCAGAACTTCCAACACTATGTTGAATAGGAGTGGTGAGAGAGGGCATCCCTGTCTTGTGCCAGTTTTCAAAGGGAACTTTTCCAGTTTTTGCCCATTCAGTATGATATTAGCTGTGGGTTTGTCATAAATAGCTCTTATTATTTTGAGGTACGTTCCATCAATACCGAATTTGTTGAGCGTTTTTAGCATGAAGGGCTGTTGAATTTTGTCAAAAGCCTTTTCTGCATCTATTGAGATAATCATGTGGTTCTTGTCTTTGGTTCTGTTGATATGCTGGATTACGTTGATTGATTTGCGAATGTTGAACCAGCCTTGCATCCCAGGGATGAAGCCCACTTGATCATGGTGGATAAGCTTTTGGATGTGCTGCTGAATCCGGTTTGCCAGGATTTTATTGAGGATTTTTGCATCGATGTTCATCAGGGAGATTGGTCTAAAATTCTCTTTTTTTGTTGTGTCTCTGCCAGGCTTTGGTATCAGGATGATGCTGGCCTCATAAAATGAGTTAGGGAGGATTCCCTCTTTTTCTATTGATTGGAATAGTTTCAGAAGGAATGGTACCAGCTCCTCCTTGTACCTCTGGTAGAATTCAGCTGTGAATCCATCTGGTCCTGGGCTTTTTTTGGTGGGCAGGCTATTAATTGTTGCCTCAATTTCAGAGGCTGCTATTGGTCTATTCAGGGATTCAACTTCTTCCTGGTTTAGTCTTGGAAGAGTGTACGCATCCAGGAAATTATCCATTTCTTCTAGATTTTCTAGTTGATTTGCGTAGAGGTGTTTATAGTATTCTTTGATGGTAGTTTGTATTTCTGTGGGGTCGGTGGTGATATCCCCTTTATCATTTTTTATTGCGTCTATTTGATTCCTCTCTCTTTTCTTCTTTATTAATCTTGCTAGCGGTCTGTCAATTTTGTTGATCTTTTCAAAAAACCAACTCCTGGATTCATTGATTTTTTGGAGGGTTTTTTGTGTCTCTATCTCCTTCAGTTCTGCTCTGATCTTAGTTATTTCTTGCCTTCTGCTAGCTTTTGAATGTGTTTGCTCTTGCCTCTCTAGTTCTTTTAATTGTGATGTTAGAGTGTCAATTTTAGATCTTTCCTGCTTTCTCTTGTGGGCACTTAGTGCTATAAATTTCCCTCTACATACTGCTTTAAATGTGTCCCAGAGATTCTGGTATGTTGTATCTTTGTTCTCATTGGATTCAAAGAACATCTTTATTTCTGCTTTCATTTCGTTATGTACCCAGTAGTCATTCAGGAGCAGGTTGTTCAGTTTCCATGTAGTTGAGCGGTTTTGATTGAATTTCTTAGTCCTGAGTTCTAGTTTGATTGCACTGTGGTCAGAGAGACAGTTTGTTATAATTTCTGTTCTTTTACATTTGCTGAGGAGTGCTTTACTTCCAATTATGTGGTCAATTTTGGAATAAGTGTGATGTGGTGCTGAGAAGAATGTATATTCTGTTGACTTGGGGTGGAGAGTTCTATAGATGTCTATTAGGTCCGCTTGGTGCAGAGATGAGTTCAATTCCTGGATATCCTTGTTAACTTTCTGTCTCGTTGATCTGTCTAATGTTGACAGTGGAGTGTTGAAGTCTCCCATTATTATTGTATGGGAGTCTAAGTCTCTTTGTAAGTCTCTAAGGACTTGCTTTATGAATCTGGGTGCTCCTGTATTAGGTGCATATATATTTAGGATAGTTAGCTCTTCCTGTTGGATTGATCCCTTTACCATTATGTAATGGCCTTCTTTGTCTCTTTTGATCTTTGATGGTTTAAAGTCTGTTTTATCAGAGACTAGGATTGCAACCCCTGCGTTTTTTTGTTCTCCATTTGCTTGGTAGATCTTCCTCCATCCTTTTATTTTGAGCCTATGTATGTCTCTGCATGTGAGATGGGTCTCCTGAAGACAGCAGACTGATGGGTCTTGACTCTGTATCCAGTTTGCCAGTCTGTGTCTTTTAATTGGAGCATTTAGTCCATTTACATTTAAGGTTAATATTGTTATGTGTGATCTTGATCCTGCCATTATGATATTAACTGGTTATTTTGCTCATTAGTTGATGCAGTTTCTTCCTAGGCTCGATGGTCTTTACATTTTGGCATGTTTTTGCAGTGGCTGGTACCGGTTGTTCCTTTCCATGTTTAGGGCTTCCTTCAGGGTCTCTTGTAAGGCAGGCCTGGTGGTGACAAAATCTCTAAGCATTTGCTTATCTGTAAAGAATTTTATTTCTCCTTCACTGATGAAACTTAGTTTGGCTGGATATGAAATTCTGGGTTTAAAATTCTTTTCTTTAAGAACGTTGAATATTGGCCCCCACTCTCTTCTGGCTTGTAGAGTTTCTGCCGAGAGATCTGCTGTCAGTCTGATGGGCTTCCCTTTGTGGGTAACCCGACCTTTCTCTCTGGCTGCCCTTAAGATTTTTTCCTTCATTTCAACTTTGGTGAATCTGGCAATTATGTGTCTTGGAGTTGCTCTTCTGGAGGAGTATCTTTGTGGCGTTCTCTGTATTTCCTGAATTTGAATGTTGGCCTGCCCTGCTAGGTTGGGGAAGTTCTCCTGGATGATATCCTGTAGAGTGTTTTCCAATTTGGTTCCATTTTCCCCCTCACTTTCAGGCACCCCAATCAGACGTAGATTTGGTCTTTTGACATAATCCCATACTTCTTGCAGGCTTTGTTCATTTCTTTTTCTTCTTTTTTCTTTTGGTTTCTCTTCTCGCTTCATTTCATTCATTTGATCCTCAATCGCTGATACTCTTTCTTCCAGTTGATCGAGTCGGTTACTGAAGCTTGTGCATTTGTCACGTATTTCTCGTGACATGGTTTTCATCTCTGTCATTTCGTTTATGACCTTCTCTGCATTAATTAGTCTAGCTGTCAATTCTTCCACTTTTTTTTCAAGATTTTTAGTTTCTTTGCGCTGGGTACGTAATTCCTCCTTTAGCTCTGAGAGGTTTGATGGACTGAAGCCTTCTTCTCTCATCTCATCAAAATCATTCTCTGACCAGCTTTGATCCGTTGCTGGCGATGGGCTGTGCTCCTTTGCAGGAGGAGATGCGCTCTTATTTTTTGAATTTCCAGCTTTTCTGCCCTGCTTTTTCCCCATCTTTGTGGTTTTATCTGTCACTGGTCTTTGATGATGGTGACGTACTGATGGGGTTTTGATTTAGGTGTCCTTCCTGTTTGATAGGTTTCCTTCTGACTGTCAGGACCCTCAGCTATAGGCCTGTTGGAGATTGCTTGAGGTCCACTCCAGACCCTGTTTGCCTGGGTATCAGCAGCAGAGGTTGCAGAAGATAGAATATTGCTGAACAGCAAGTGTACCTGTCTGATTCTTGCTTTGGAAGCTTCCTCTCAGGGGTGTACTCCACCCTGTGAGGTGTGGGGTGTCAGACTGCCCCTAGTGGGGGATGTCTCCCAGTTAGGCTACTCAGGGGTCAGTGACCCACTAGAGCAGGCAGACTGCCCCTTCTCAGATCTCAACCTCCGTGTTGGGAGATCCCCTGCTCTCTTCAAAGCTGTCAGACAGAGTCGTTCGCGTTTCACAGGCTTCTACTCCTTTAGCTGAGCCCTGTCCCCAGAGGCGCAGTCTACAGAGACAGGCAGGTTTCCTTGAGCTGCTGTGAGCTCCACCCAGTTCCAGCTTCCCAGCGGCTTTAGTTACCTACTTAAGCCTCAGCGATGGCGGGCGCCCCTCCCCCAGCCTCGCTGCTGCCTTGCGGTTAGATTGCCGCAGACTGCTGTGTTAGCAAGGAGAGAGGCTCCGTGGGCGTGGGACCCTCCCGGCCAGGTGTGGGATACAATCTCCGGTGTGCCGGTGTTACAGCGCAGTATTGGGGTGGGAGTTACCCGATTTTCCAGGTGTTGTGTGTCTCAGTTCCCCTGGCTAGGAAAAGGGACTCCCTTCCCCCTCGCGCTTCCCAGGTGAGGCGATGCCTCGCCCTGCTTCAGCTCTCGCTGGTCGGGCTGCAGCAGCTGACCAGCACCGATTGTCCGGCACTCCCGAGTGAGATGACCCCAGTACCTCAGTTGAAAATGCAGAAATCGCCGGTCTTCTGTGTCGCTCGCGCTGGGAGTTGGAGACTGAAGCTGCTCCTATTCGGCCATCTTGCTCCGCCCCTATTTCTAAGTTTTTAATGTGGAAAATTCCAAACATACACACACAAAAAATGGGAAGAGTATAATGAGCCTCATGTATCCATCACCCAATAATTAACTTGTGGCCAATTTTGTTTCCTTTGTAGTCCCCTTTCATTATATCCACCCCCCTGAATTATTTTGAATCAAACCCCAGACATTGTATACTTTCATTTGTAAACATTTTAGTGTAAATCTCTAAGAGATAAGGATACTCTTTCTAAATGTACCACAATATCTTCATCATACCCACTTCTAAATCAGCAATAATACCTAAATCATAGAATATCCAGATTATGTTCGTATTTTCCAATTTATCCTTTAAGTTCTCTTGTTTCCCTAACCTGTTTGAATTAGGATCCAAACACGACCCATACCTTTCAGCTGGTTAATGTGTAGCTGAAATCTCTTTTAAAAGCATCAACTTCACTAAGGTATAATTTACATATAATAAAATGTAAAAAGGCTGGAGCGCAGTGGTGCATTCCTTTCTGGTGTTGAGTCTATGTGCCATTTAACTACCATCCCAATCAAGATATAGAATACTCCCATCACTCTCAAAATTTCCCTCGTGCATCTTTGAAATCAATCTCTACCCTCCCTCAACAGCTGCAGGAAACCCCCATTAGCACTGTCACTGATTCAGAATGCAGTTCTTTGGTAAATCTCTCTGATCCTGGCCGCCTGGCCAGCCCCTGCACCTGGTGTTTCTCTGTAGCGAGTATGGAGTTCTCCGGGGCCCTTGGGGGTAGCCTCAGTCATCTCAGGTCTTCCGGGCTAGCATGTTCTCAGTTCTGATTTTTATACTAATGTAACTCCATCTGGTATCTTCCCAGGATTTAAAAATATTTTATAGCCTTTGATGGCCTTTCTTATTTTCCTGTGCTATTATGCTTTTGTTGTTAAAAATAATCTGTAATGTGTCAAACTCAGGGGGACATAAACAAGAAATAGTTTTTATTTCTTGCAGTCATTGCCTATAGCCATACTTTGTCAATTTCCTCTTTCCTGTCCCTTAATAAAATCTTGAGCAAATTCTTTAACATTTTCATTACTTTTGACTTAGTTCTATCCGGGCTGAAACTTTAATCTATAATTGGCTTAAACCCTTCCCCCAGTCCAACCTGTTACTCCAGGGACTATAGTATGAGGGGGAGGGACTTAATATGTCCTTGAAGTTCAGTCATGTGTTGCTCAGTGATAGAGACACATTCTGAAAAATGCATCGTTAGGCGATCTTGTCATTGTGTATCACAGAGTGTATTTACATAAAACTAGACGGTTTATCTGCCCAGGCTAGTATAAGGCCGGTTGCTCCTAGGTTACAAACCTATACAGGATGTTACTGTACTGAATACTGTAGGCAGTTGTAACACAATGGTAAGAATTTATGTATATAAATATATGGAAACATAGAAAGGGTACAGTAAACATATGGTATAAAGATACAAAATGGGCCGGGGCTCACGCCTATAATCCCAGCACTTTGGGAGGCTGAGGTGGGCGGATCATGAGTTCAGGAGACAGAGACCATCCTGGCCAACATGGTGAAACCGCGTCTCCACTAAATATACAGAAAATTAGCTGGGCTTGGTGGCTTGTAATCCCAGCTGCTCGGGAGGCTGAGGCAGGAGAATCGCTTGAACTTGGAAGGTGGAGGTTGCAGTGAGCTGAGATCATGCACTGCACTCTAGCCTGGCAACAGAGCTAGACTGTCTGAAAAAACAAGAAAGATACAAAAGATATACCTGTCAAGGGCACTTACATAAAGGGAGCTTGCAGGACCGAATGTTGCTCTGGGCAAATCAGTGAGTGAGTGGTGAGTGAACGGGAAGGCCTAGGACATTACTGTGCACTACTGTAGACTTTATTACACCGTATGCTTAGGCTACACTACATTTATAAAAAAAAAGTTTGCTTCCTTCAATAACACATTAACCTTAGCTTAGTGTCCAGTTTTTTTACTTTCTAAACTTTTTAATTTTTTAACAATTTTTGACTCTTTTGTGATAACACTTAGCTTAAGACACAAACACATTGTACAGGTATACAAAATATTTTCTTTATATCCTTGTTTTATAAAGTTTTTTCTATATTTTTAAATTGTTTACTTTTTAAAACTTTTTTGTTAAAAAACTAAGTCACAAATACATATGTTAGCCTAGGCCTACACAGGGTCAGGATCACCAGTATGACTGTCTTCCACCTCCGCAGTTTGTCCCACTGGAAGGTCTTCAGAGGCAATAACAGGCATGGAGCTGTCATCTCCTGTGATAATAATGCCGCCTTCTGTAATTCCTCCCGAAGGACCTGTGTGAGGCAGTTTTACATTTAACTTTATTTTATTTTATTTATTTATTTATTTTAGATGGAGTCTTGCTCTGTTGCCAAGGCTGGAGTGCAGTGGTGCTATCTCAGCTCACTGCAACCTTTGCCTCCCAGGTTCAAGCGATTCTCCTGCCTCAGCCTCCTGAGTAGCTGGGGTTACATGCACGCACCACCACGCCCTACTAATTTTTGTATTTTTAGTAGAGACAGGGTTTCATTATGTTGGTCAGGCTGGTCTTGAACTCCTGACCTCGTGATCCGCCTGCCTCGGCCTCCCAAAGTACTGGGATTACAGGCGTGAGCCTGCGCCCAGGCTACTTTTAACTATTTTTTAAATGTAAGTAGAAGAAAGTACACTCTAAAATAACAATAATAGTATAGTAAATTGATAAACCAGTAACATTGTCATTTATTATCATTATCAAATATTATGTGCTGTACACAATTGTATATGCTATATTTTTATACAACTGGCAGCACAGTAGGTTTGTTTACACCAGCATCACCACAAGCATGTGAGTAACGTGTTACGCTGTGGTATGGCAGCAGCTATGATGTCACTGAGCAATAGGACTTTTTCAGCTCCATTATAATCTTATGGGATCACCCTTGTATATGCATTCCTTCATTGACTGAAACATCATTTTGTGGCACATGACTGTGTATCTGCTTCTTTCCCTGAAACCGGTTCTTCCAGAATTGGCAGCAGGTGGCAGGGGCAATGGAAACAGATTTGATGCAGGCAACTGATTATGAGTGGAGGAAAGATGTCTTGACTCTGCCCTGGCTTAGAAAGCTTCCATCTGGAGAGGGAGGCCTCCTCTGACTCAGGGTCTCCCTGGAGAAAGTGCTCAGTTTTCTCAAGGGGCAGTGAGAGAATGTCAGCTGTGTCTCACTTCAGCCTGTGCCGATGGTCTAGCCATGTAAGTGTGTGTGTGTGTGTGTGTGTGTTTTCTAAGCCACACTGATGGTCTAGCCATATAGCTAAGTGTGTGTGTGTGTGTGTGTGTGTTTCCTAAGCCACATGGCTCAGAATTGGGAAAGTGCAGTTCCTCATAGAAAATGTGGGATTCCCCACTCTATTATAAATACACATGCACACGTTTGTTTATTGAGGCACTATTCACAATAGCAAAGTCTTGGAACCAACCCAAATGTCCATCAATAATAGACTGGATAAAGAAAATGTGGCACATATACACCATGGAATACTATGCAGCCATAAAAAAGGATGAGTTCATGTCCTTGCAGGGACATGGATGAAGCTGGAAACCATCATTCTCAGCAAACTATCACAAGAATGAGGTCAGGAGTTCGAGACCAGCCTGACCAACATGATGAAACCCTGTCTCTACTAAAAATACAAAGCACTGCATGTTCTCAATCATAAGTGAGAATTGAACAATGAGAACACATGGGCATAGGGAGGGGAACATCACACACTGGGGCCTGTTGGGGGGTTGGTGGCTAGGGGAGGGATAGCATTAGGAGAAATACCTAATGTAGATGATGGGTTGATGGGTGGAGCAAACCACCACGGCACGTGTATACCTATGTAACAAAACTGCACATTCTGCACATGTACCCTAGAACTTAAAGTATAATAATAATAAAAAAAGAAAATGTGGGATCCCCTTACAACAAAAGCGAGGAAAAGGAGGCTGTGTAAACAGATGCCCAACACATGCGCTGAAAGACCTCACCTTTTGAACAGTTATGTATAGAAAAGGAGAAGCAATTTTTCCAAAAGAAAATGGAATGGCCTACATTAAAGAAAATGGTATGGACTACATTATGGCCTCTTTTACATCTTCCCCGAATATGTATTTTATTCTTTTGGACAAATATGCTGAGTAAGAAGATTGGGATTTAAACTTTCAGGAACTGCAGTGCTTTCTCTTTTTATGCTAACGTCCATGTCTTTCCTTTCTTTCTCTTCCTTCCTCCCTTCCCTTCCCTTCCCTTCCCTTCCCTTCCCTTCCCTTCCCTTCCCTTCC